>NC_043704.1:152499262-152501664 GCF_006229205.1 Suricata suricatta
TGGGGCTTGAACTCATGAACTATGAGGTCATGACCTGAGCGAAAGTCAGATGCTTAATCGGCTGAGCCACCCAGGCGCCCCTCAAGTCTTTTTTCAAATGGATATCCATCCGAGGGGACTGCAGATAATAATTTCAATCATTATTTTCTCTCATTCTACTACAGGTCACCAACTTCCCATCCCTTAGAATGAACTAGATTTTGTTGTCGTGGTCCTCAGATAGACCTGAAGTCCACCCCATTTTTGCTCTGAGTTTTTAGGGTCTTTCTTTTAGCCTGCCTCTACTCTTGGGATGCATTTTCCCAAGGACATTTCCAGGACTCTTAACTGGAAGCAACAGAAACGGACTTTGATTAAACAAAAGGAAATATGTTGCTATGATACTGGGGGGAGTGGGGAACTGAGCTAAGGAAAGGAAAAAAACAAGAAAGAATAATGGGAACCACAGGACTAGGAATACGGCTAGAGTCCGGGGTATAATCACAGTTAAGCTTAGGGTTAGGATCAGGGCTCAGCTTGGGGCAAGGACTGGGGCTCAGGCTACTCTAATGCCAGAGTTGTGTTTGGGATATGGCGAAGGTCAGAGTTACAGTCGGGGCTAGGATGCGAGTTAGGGCTAACATAGGTCTAGCATTGAAACAGAGTAGACTTAGGATTATGGCTTGGGCTTTCCTAACGTCAGGACAAAGGAGGCCACAGGACTGCAGGTGGGGTTACCTCCAGTGCTGTAGTCAGAATTAGGGTTAAGGCTAGTATAAGGCTCATCTGGCGAACATAGTTGATGCTCCTGATTTCTTACCCAGGTTTTCTCTACCTCCCTAGTGTCTCCATTTTCCATGTACTTCCTTCTGCTGAAATTTGCTCTTATCTGACCAGTAACCACTTCAGACTTGGAAATTAGGCTGCCTGTCTCTAGTAGCCTTCCACTGATATTTGACTGCTACACTAGCATTTGAAAGTGACACCTCAGCGTTAAAGTGGAACCAATTCTGGGTTGCAACTCATGGTTCAGAGCTACCCGTGGACTCAGGCCAAATCTTTTCTCTGGGTAGACCACATCCCTTCTTAGCCACTCCCCCTCCCTGTCCTGTTTTCCTCATTCCCTCTTCCTAGCAACACTTCCCAATAAATCACATGCACGAAATCCCCTTCTCAGATCCTACTTCTGGCCAGCTCAACCTAAGATGGTGAGCAACTCAACCTGACCCAAATAGAAGAACGAGATTCATGTTCTGCCTGCCAAGAATTGACGCTCATCCACAACGCCTATCTTAAAAGAACACCAAGATGTATAAGCCCCACTGACTATGTATCTACTCCAGGGACAGTATTTATCTCTCCTTGCAGTAGGCTCTGTGGGACAGAATCCTATCTTTTTGTTCACTGCTTTGGACTCAAGAGGGAATGTCTTGCCTGACATACAGGAGCCCTGAGTATCTATTTGTTGAATAAATGCATTTCTAACACATATGATTCCTCTGATCCTGCTCCTACACTGCAGCAAACTCCAGAGGGCCACCGTGCAAAACCTCTTCTCTCATAATTTGATGTTCTGCAGCCACAGGTGGGCTGTTGGTGTAGGTCAGTGCTCCCACTCTAAATGACTCCCCGTCACACACAGTGCACTCCCTTGTCTTAACCACGCCCCTCCCTAGGTTCTCCTTGTCATCCTGCCCCTTCGTTCTCTGCAGGTAATTTTTCTTTCTTCCATGTTATAAAAATTTAAAACCCAAATGATTAAGGATCATCTCTACTTCACAAGTAGCTCAACAGATCAAAACTAATAAGCTAGAAATAGACCTTAATGTGCGTATTAAAAGACTGGTCTCTAATGAAGGAGGGATCACAGTGCCCAAGGAAAGGGAGGTTAGTGCTGGGACAGCGGGTTAATTATTCTGAGGCAAATAAAGTTAGAACCTAATTTCCCAATGTTCACCAAATAAATTGCAGATGTACTGAATAATCCAATGTAGACACTGAAACAATCAAAGTAGAAAAACAGGTGAGTAGCTGACCTCCACATGGGAAATGCCTTCCTGTGCTTGAAAATAGTGCGATTTACAATCACAAAGCAAATATGAAGCCTTGACACCATCCTATCTAGTGTGAATTTACCTGCAGGCAGAAAATCAGAGATGCTTGTGAGATGGAGGGATAGGAACACTCATTTCAGTGTTAACTGTGTTCCAGGAAGGGGGAGAGGAAAACAGCTCTTCCCCTTTCAGAGACGGGTAGGGAGTGTGGCTTAATAATTTGGCTTGAAAGAGGACATCCAGATGGCCTACAGGCATATGAAACGATGCTCAACATCACTCATCATCAGGGAAACACAAAACCACACTGAGATACCACCTCACCCCAGTCAGAGTGGCTAAAATGAACAAATCAAGAGACTATAGATG
>NC_043704.1:152501764-152503532 GCF_006229205.1 Suricata suricatta
CTTCTGTTCCTGGATCCACTCACATTTGACATCCTTTTCATATAATTTAGTAAACTCAGAGTAACACATCTGAATATTTTGCCTCAGAAATCCAAAGGGGTCCAGCAAACATTGTGCATGTTTCTTAGGGATAGAGAGACAAGGTGTGGCAGTTTCTTTGCTTGAAACATAGACCACTGGCTTGTCAGAAAATTCAACCACCCACAAACTCATGGCCAACCAATCTTTGACAAAGCAGGAAAGAATATCCAATGGAAAAAGATGGTGTTGGGAAAACTGGACAGGGACAGGCAGAAGAATGAACCGGGACCACTTTCTTTCACCATACACAAGTAAACTCAAACAGGATGAAAGATGACAGAAGCCATCAAAATCATAGAGGAGAAAATAGGCAACAACCTCTTTGACCTTGGCCACAGCAACTTCTTACTTGACATGTCTCCAGAGGCAAGGGAAACAAAAGCAAAAATGAGCTTTTTATCAAGATAAAGAGCTTCTGCACACCAAAGGAAACAATCAACAAAACTAAAAGGCAACCCAAGGAATGGGAGAAGATATCTGCAAATGACCTATCAGATAAACCTAGAACTTATCGAACCCAACATCCAAAAAATCCAGTGATTTTTGGATGGGCAGAAGACATGAATAGTCACTTTTCCAGAGAAGACATCCAGATGGCCAACAGACGCATGAAAAGATGATCAACAGCACTCATCATCAGGGAAATACAAGTCAAAACCACAGTGAGATACCACCTCACACCTGTTGAATGGCTCAAAGGAACAACTCAGGCAACAACAGATGTTGGCGAGGATATGGAGAAAGAGGAACCCTTTTGCACGGCTGGTGGGAATGCAAACTGGTGCAGCCACTCTGGGAAACAGTACGGAGGTTCCTAAAAACATTAAAAATATAGCTACCCTATGACCCAGCAGTTGCACTACTAGGTATTTATTGAAAGGAAACAAAAATGCACATTTGAAGGCACACATGCACCCCAGTGTTGCAATGCTTTCGACAATAGCCAAAGTATGGAAAGAGCCCAAACGTCCATTGACTGAGGAATGAATAAAGAAGATGTGTGTGTGTGTACACATACATACACACACACACACACACACACACACACACACACACACAGGAATATTACTTAACAATCAAAAAGAATGAAATCTAGCTGTGTGCCACAGCATGGATGGAACTAAAGTGTATTACACTAAGTAAAATAAATCAGGGGTGCCTGGGTGGCCCAGTTGGTTGAGCGTCTGACTTCAGCTTGGGTCATGATCTCATGGTTCATGGGTTTGAGCCCTGCGTCTGGCTCTGTACTGATAGCTAGCCCATAGCCTGGAGCTATCTTCAGATTCTGTTCCCCCCTCTCTCTCTGTGCCTCCCCTGCTTGCTCTCTCTCTCTCTCTCTCTCTCTCAGAAAATAAATTAAAAAAAAATTAAACATTAAAAAAATAAATCAGAGGGGGGAGGGAAGGAAGCCAGGGATGGATATCTTGTCATTTTTTTTCTTTTTTTCCCTTTGAATAAATGTCACTTTTTGAGGCAAAATAAAAATAAAAATAAATAAATAAATCAGAGAAAGACAAATATCATATGATTTCACTCATATGTGACATTAAAAAAAAACAGATGAACATAGGAGACAGGAAGCAAAAGTAAGATAAACCAAACCATAAGAGACTCTTAAATATAGAGAACAAACTGAGGGTTGATGGGCTGTTGGGTGGAGGGATGGGCTAAATGAGCGAGGGGCATT
>NC_043704.1:152503632-152505427 GCF_006229205.1 Suricata suricatta
AAATAAATAAATAAATCAGAGAAAGACAAATATCATATGATTTCACTCATATGTGACATTAAAAAAAAACAGATGAACATAGGAGACAGGAAGCAAAAGTAAGATAAACCAAACCATAAGAGACTCTTAAATATAGAGAACAAACTGAGGGTTGATGGGCTGTTGGGTGGAGGGATGGGCTAAATGAGCGAGGGGCATTACGGAGGGGACTTGGTGGGATGAGCACTGGGTGTTATATATAAATGATGAATCACTAAATTCTGTTCCTGAAATCATTATTACACTCTATGTTAACTAACTTGGATTTAAATTTAAAGCAAGCAAGCAAGCAAGCAAGAGTTCAACCACACCACATACAAGGTATCTGAATTTTCTTAAGATTTCTTAAGATTTCTCTCCTACCCTCACAGAGTAAGCACTCAAGTGCTTTTAAAGCATGTTTATACTTCGGGGCACCTGGATGGCTCAGTTGTTAAGCATCTGGCTTTGGCTTAGGTCATGATCTTACGGTTCATGAATTCGAGCCCTGCACCTGGTGAGCATGAGTCACACAGCCCCGTAGCCTGACAGCACTGCATTGGTGACAACAAGCCCTGATTTGGGTGAGCCCCCCTCCCCACCTCCTGCCCTTCATGGGATTCTGTCTCTCTCCCTCTCTCTCTGCCCCTCACTCACTTCACCTGATCTCTCTCTCAAAAACTAAAAATGAGATATGAAAAAAACCCATGTTTATACTTCTCTCCCAATGTATGTTTCAAGACTTTAGTTAGTAAGGGTCTTCTGGGTCCTAGAAGATTGGGACACATATTTAAAGGATGGCTAGGTCCTCTCTTCAAGTCTTTGGAGCCCTTTCTCTATATTGGCTCCCAAAGTGTGGTGCAGGGAGCCCTGGGGGTCTCTGAGCCCCTTTCAGTGTATGTCTGAGCTTGAAACTATTTTTATAATAATATCTGATGTCATTTGCCTTTTCTACTCTCATGGTCTCCGAGTGTACTGTGAAGTTTTCCAGAGACTACGTGACATGACACCTCAACAGACTGAATGCAGAAGCAGATGTGAGAATCCATTGACGCTAGACTCAAAAGAGATTTACAAAACAATGCTATTTTCCTCACTAGATTGTTTTCTTTTGGAAAATATTGTTGTGTTTAACAAAATACATTCTTTTTTTCAAAATACATTCTTTATGTAAAAATGTAAGGAATTTATTCTTCTTTATTTAAATATAACTACATACATATTTTTAGATTTCTGTGTCTGAATTGCTGATATGATTAATATCCATAGCTACAGCACACAAAAACAAAATCTCTTTGGGGTCTTCCATAATTTTTAAGAGTAGAAAGATAGCCTGAGACCAGAAACTTTGAGAAATGTTGATCTATGTTTTATATCTTGGAGCCTTTGGCATTAAAACAACTAGATCACTGTTGAGACCAGTTTTCATCAACTAAGTAAACAGGGAAGATTATAAATTCAGTGGATGTGTTTGCAATGCGCAAGATTACATTTTTCCCCCCATTTAGGTTATGTAACTTTGAAATAAGAGACTGTTTTATCAAGCCATGCAGATTCCTGAGGTTTAGTCAAGTTGGGAACTTGATACTACCCAACCCCACTAGAAGAAGCTCTCTTACGTCATGGATCTTAAATGTACGTGTGTGTCCTTGGAAGCAATGACTGTATTCTCAAGCCTTTTTTCATTTTTTAATTTATTTTTTAAAGGTTTCATTTCTTTTTGAGAGAGAGAGAGAGGGAGAATAAGTGGGGGGTGGGGCAAAGAGAGAGGGAGACA
>NC_043704.1:152505527-152506744 GCF_006229205.1 Suricata suricatta
CCTCAAACACGAAGAGAAAACTATAATAAAACAATCACTAGAAAAGAAATTGAAAAATTTGGGAAAGACATCCAAATGTCCCATGCCTCAAAAGCTAAGTCAAGGGGCGCCTGGGTGGCTCAGTCGGTTAAGTATTGGACTTCGGCTCAGGTCATGATCTTGGAATCCGTGAGTTCGAGCCCTGCATCTGGCTCTGTGCTGACAGCTCAGAGCCTGGAGCCTGCTTCGGATTCTGTGTTTCCCTCTCTCTCTCTGTCCCTCCCCTGCTCATGCTCTCTCTCTCTGTTTTTCAATAATAAATAAATGTTAAAGAAATTAAGAAATAAAAATAAAATAAAAAGAGGAAGAGGAGGGGTGCCTGCTTGGCTCAGTGGAGCATGTGACTCTGGATCTCTGGGTCATGAGTTCAAACCCCACCACAGGTGTAGACATTACTTAAAAATAAAATCTTTCAAAAAAATTAAAAAGCAATAAAAAGAAGAACTAAGAAGAGATTAGAGGAAAATGGAATACCTAGAATCATGTTTAAAAAGTGTTTTCTCTGAATTATCCCCAGATTTTGCGTGAACCCCGTCACAGTGGGCAGTATGTGACCAGTAAAACTGTTTACAGTTTTCGTCTGGTAACATAGTGTGTATTTAATTATCCAGGACCCCAAAGAATGTTGACTATTAAAACAGACAAAGTTTGAGCATCCAGCTTCAGCTCAGGTCATGATCTCGCAGGTCACAAGTTTGAGCCTGTCTCAGGCTCTCTGCTGTCAGTGCAGAGCCTGCTTTGGATCCTCTGTCCTCGTCTCTCTTTGCCCCTCCCTGGCTTGCATCCTCTCAAAATACATTTAAAAATAAAATAGGGGCGCCTGGGTGACTCAGTTGGTTGAGTGTTTGACTTCAGCTCAGGTCATGATCTCACGGTTCGTGGGTTCGAGCCCCGAGTCAGGGTCTGTGCTGACAGCTAGGAGCCTGGAGCCTGCTTCCGATTCTGTGTCTCCCTCTCTCTGCCCCTACCACATTCGTGCTCTGTCTTCTCTGTCTCTCAATAAAAATAAATGTAAAAAAAAGAAAAAAAGTTTTAAATAAAATAAAGGGAAAACCGTGACTGCTAGTGAAAAAATGAAATTCTCAGTTACATTATCCTGTTTTTCAACTCTCCGTTTTGTGCAATTCCTGTATCTGTCTATTCCTATGACAGAAACAACCCTTTAGTTACTGTTCCTC
>NC_043704.1:152507244-152515630 GCF_006229205.1 Suricata suricatta
TGAAGTCCTGGATGGGACTATGGCCTTCAGCCAGCACCAGATCTCAGACGGTGGGAAAGGCCCAGATCTTCACCAGGGTTTGGTAAAGCACTAGCAAGGAAACATGTCACACGCCGAGTGCCTCTGCCCTCCCATGGTTAACAGGATGACTGGCAGCTACTTGTCAGGTGCCCTGCTTCGGTTTGTGGATTTACATGAACTAAAGCCATAAATTCCTCTATTTTCCCATTTTTATTTAAATGGTAGTCTCTACTATAGGCATGGGTAAGGTGAGATAGAAATTCTCTGAAATATGAAATGGAAGGCTTTTCCTCAAGTACTATATCCTTAATTCATAAACCAACGATTTTACGGAGGGAAAAGTGGTATAGATCTCTCTCTCTCTCTCTGTCTCTCTCTCTCTCCTCTTTAGTGCCTTCATGCGATAAATGCCTTTCTATTTGTTTTCTTTCCAAATTCCAGGGTCAATCCCTGGAGGGCAGGGAATGTTTCTAGTTCTTTGTTGGATTCCATGTTCCTAGTTCACTGAAGAGCACATGAGAGATTAGAGACTGATGGAGGGTGAGCAGGGGAGGGGCAGAGAGAGAGGGAGACACAGAACATGAAGCAGGCTCCAGGCTCCGAGCTGTCAGCACAGAGCCCGATGCAGGGCTCGAACCCACGAACCGTGAGATCATGACCTGAGCCGAAGTCAGACACTTAACAAACTGAGCCCCCCAGGCGCCCCACACAGTGGCTTTTTTATTTGATCATCTTGTGTATCGATTATTGCCGGTAGGGGGTATCTCATGTCACCAAGACCCACGTCCCGGTGCATGGAGAAATGCTCGGAGCAGCGAGTCTTGTGGCCTCTCCCTGGATACTGAAATCAAAGCAGGTCGGCAATTGTTCTTTACCTAGGTGAAATGCAAAGAAACAAAACTGAGATGAAAGGTTTCGTGAATCAGATTAACAAAAAGTCAGTACTTTCTACTGTGGGTGATGATAAATTGAACCCTGAACTCTCTTGTGTTGCTACTAAAACCAATTTCAGAAAATGATTTTTTTTAATTTATTTTCTATTTTTTATTTTTGAGAGACAGCACGAGCAGAGGAGGGTCAGAGAGAGAGGGAGACACAGAATCTGAAACAGGCTCCAGGCTCTGGGCTAGCTGTCAGCACAGAGTCTGACATGGGGTTCAAACCCACGGACTGTGAGATCATGACCTGAGCTGTTTCCATTTACAGGAAGCTCAAAAACAGGGAAACTAGAAACAATTCTTGATTGAAAGGGCCTATTCAGCAGGAGAGGAGCTCTGGGACTTCCGGGGCCAAGGAACGGGTTTCCATGGCAACCTTCTCAGGTCCAGGCACCTTTCTATTTCAAAACCTGTTTAAGGATTACAGAGGCCTTCATCTGATTCTTACCCAAGAATATATGAATCTGTCTTTTGTCCTCATCTGCATATGTGATGCTTTTACAATTAAAAATTATTTTTCAATTCCATACTAACAAAAGACAACGTGACACACGGAATGAGTGTTTACTACACGCTCAGACCCAGGCTAATTGCTCTGCACAGCAATCTCTGGGTCACAACCCCATGAATATTCCCACGCTGGGGTCCCGGGGGCCACCTGAGGGCACAGGCTCTTGCCCAGAGCCACACAGGAGGAAGGGGTTTCGTCTCAGGCATGTCTGATTCCAAAGCCCGTCTGCTACCTACCTGCTGGGCAGCACAGGTTATCAATGGTAATGCAATGGCCAGAGTCCGCTCACAGGTCACTGGGCTATGAGCGTATCTGTGGTGCTGGACCATGACCCAGACCGGCTCCAGTCTCACCCAGCCACTCACCCAGCCACTCACCGTAAGACCACCACCCAAGGCAACTGCAGGGAGTGGAGTGCAGCCCGCTCCTGAAAGGCCACGTGAGCCTGTGGCTCTGGCCTCTGCTGAAGGACCGACACCCTCAGGAAGCGCAAAGCGGGCGATGTGTGAGAGGGGGGCCACCTCGAGTCTTGGGTGGGAGCCTCAGGCTTGCCAAATGGAACTTAACTCTCCAGCTCTTTCTTCAGTGCTGAGTCAATCCCTACCATGTAGTCTGAACCACTTTCTCTGTTCAGAGTACATAGTGATGTCTACCAAGGGTCCCGTTCTGTGTTGGCAGAATCCAGTGGGGCTGCCGGGATTCATGACTTCCTACAGAAGAAGCCCCCAGGTATTTAGGAAATCGGGGAGAAGAGGGACACACTACAAAACTTCTGTATGGAATTGTTCCTATGAGCTTAGAAGACAAAACCCAAGAAGGGCCTCAGGAGCCAGAAGCTGTGGGGAGAACAAGAAAACCCTGAAGCTAGAGGTTTAACCACGTTAAGTATGGTTTCCACAATAAGGAAAAAAGCCGTGTATTATTCACCACCGTTACGCTGTTTCCGGGATCCGTCTGGGAAGACTGGCAGTGTGAACACAGGCAGTGGCCCACTTGGCCAATCCAGTGGGGTCCTGGGGAGGGGGGTGTCTTCCTCTCTGACCCAGCAGGCCACGGAGCCTCAAGGTTGGAAAGGCCCCTGGGGGAAGGCTCCCAGTGGCAGGCTGAGGGGTTCTGGATCGGGACGGTAGTCCTTTAGACTCAGCAGCACTTGGGGACAGACCACCAAGCCCAACAAAGAGAGTGTGAATCAGTTGAAGATGCCTCTCACAGGTCCTTGTCCCACAGAGGGGGGTGACTTAGGTCTGGGCCACCTTGCAGACCTGGTTCTGGGCGGGGGCAGACTCTGCAGACATGAGAAACATCTAGTTCTCCTGGAGGCAGCAGAGAGGGGGTGAGGCCCCAGGCAAGTGTAGTTCAAGTTGAAGAACGTAGACTCTTAAAAGGAAGAGACTGTTGGGGGAACCACTGTGGGCATGCCAGGAGGCAAACGCCCAGGCAAGGGGAAAAGGCAATGCAGTGAGCGGTCCAGGCTGGAAGGTACAGGCCGCCAGTACACTAGGCCGGAAAGCATGGATGGGAGCTGGGCCGGCAGCTCCCTCAGCAGGGACGCCAGGGCTACTTTCTGGAACACAGACGTGTTTTCTCAGTCCTTACCCAAACTGCCTCCCTCCACCCCAGAACCTGATAAAGGAGCTGCTGGCACCATCCACACCTCCCCCAACCCCAAGGACATCTTTCTGGTCCTCTTCCTGGCACCTGTCCCTCATTTCAGCCACCCAGAATCCTGGAACTGGCGGGGCTGACCATCTGGCAGCACCTCAAAGCGCTACAGGCTCAAGGTCTAAGCACACTGAAGCCTTGCAAGCATATGGCAGACGCGTCCTTACTTGCTTCGCACACGGCCAGCACAGCATTACCACGAAGTCACTGATGCTTGGGCTAACGGAGCCCTTCACTGCCCCTGCACCCCCAGGAGGAGCCCTTCCCAGATGGGAAGGAAACCGTGTCATCATCCAGGGTCCTCGATACCTGGGGCCGCCCTCTTTCTCCATTCTCAGGTGTGTGTGTGGTTTTTTTTTTTGGTTTGTTTGAGAGAACAGAGCAGAGGGAGAATCCCAAGGCTCTGCTCTCCACTGCCAGTGCAGAGCCTAGTGCAGGGCTCAAACCCACAAAGCTGTGAGCTCATGACCTGAGTTCAAAACCAAGGGCCTGACGCTTAATCCACTGAGCCACCCAGGCACCCCCTCTTAAGAGAAGTTTTAATGGGCTAAACGTTATGGTGAAATCAGGAGAGAGCTGCTAGACATTTTAAATCCCAGGCATCTTGACTTGGAATGCAAAATAAACAGAAATGGACCCAACTTGTAGAAACTTTATTTTCCGTCAACCTTGTTTCCGTTTCATCTCTCTGAAGAGCAGCTCAAGACCACTCGGTGGTTGTTCCCACCCACTCGGTGGCCTGAGCCGTGGGCGCTGCAGACCAGTCCTCCGTGGCGGTCTGGGCGCTCCAGTCCTCTGTGAAGGAAACACCAGAGCACTCGGTCAGCCCCACTTCTGCAGTATTCTCATCCCCCCACCCCCAGCACTGGGCCTGGAATCCCTCCAGACACGCATCTCCAACGGGTGCAAGGCCAAACCACTTGGAAGGCACCCAATCTCAAGGAGTCAAGTTATGAGCTCAGGGACAGCACACTGGACAAGCTTGCGGCGCCACACAGCCCCGGAGACCTGAGAGGGAGATGGGAAGCCTGCCGTGTCAGGCCACGTACCGGTGGGGAACTGCTGGATGGGCACGGAGGGCACCTGCACGCCTTCAGACCAGTCGGCGACTTCGGGCTGAGTAGCCGTGAACTCAGGCGCTGGGGCCGTCCATTCACCCTGAAATTCCTCCTTGGTCACAGCCTTTTCGGCAGCAGCCTGCTCCTCCTTTTCAATCTGGTTCAGAAGAAAATGTTTACAGCGACCAACGAATTATACCTCTTGAGCGCACACCAGGAGGTCTGACTTCTGTGTCCATAGAATCGGGGGAGCGAGCTTACCTCTTCGGGATCCCTGTAGAAGTAGAGGTCCGGCATGACCTCCCACGGGTGCTCCCGGGAGATGGTGCCGCGCATGCGCAAGACTTCCCGGGCCAGCATCCACCACATCAGACCCACTGAGTGAGCACCCTGCAAACAAGTGACGTGCGCTCAACCCCACACAGCACAGACTGCCCCGTGCCACCCATCTGCCCATCATCTGCCCGGGGACCAAGAGAATATGAGACTTGTCAGTCTGCGGAGAGTTTACGTTTAGCAAAGAGTGCTCTAGAAATTAGGACATCTTAACCTTGATGGGTCACTGAACCCACCTGCCAAGGCTCCACCCCAGGTGGTGAAATAAAACACCTGAGTGAGTGCCTGGACACGGACACTAGTATTAAACCTCTCGGGGAATCTTACGTGGAATCCAGCATTTTGAGACCTGTAAACTGGACCAATGTGAATCAAACACAACCCACCTTTTTAGGATTTTATAGCAGAATTCATCAAGGTGTTCTGAAAACAGAGAGACCTAGTAATCCCCAAGACGCCCTACCAGTTAAAAAATATGGAGAAAAACAGAAAGAATGGAGAAAAACAGAAAGAAAGCAGACCATTTAAGGAAGGATTTCTCCTCATACCCGACACATCTGAATTACACTTGTAGCAAGAATTACTATCAAACTCCACTCATCGGGCCAGAGACCCTCGTGGTGTTAGCGAAAGACTTGCCCCTCGTGTAGCACACTACCTACACTTGAGAGTTCATCGGCCAGTAGCGGCCTCCACTCCAAGCTCTAACAATGTGCAGAGGGCGCCCCCCTCTTTCCGCGCACACTCTCGAGTCCCCACGGACATGGCATTCTCACCTTGTTGTTGCAAGGGATGGCGATGTCCACGTAGCGCAGGGGAGAGTCTGTGTTGCACAGAGCGATCGTGGGCAGGTTAACGTAAGACGCCTCCGTGAGCGGCTGGTGGTCAGCCCTGGGATCGGTGACCACGAGAAGCCTCGGCTCCCGGAAGGCCGCCTGGATCTGGTTGGTGAAGGTCCCGGGAGTGAAGCGGCCGGCAATCGGAGTGGCCCCGGTGGCAGCAGCGAACTTCAGCACAGCTCGCTTGGAGTCGACATGGAGAGTTAGTGGTGCTGCAGACACGGCCCGCCAGGGAACCGCCCCCCCCAGGAGCAGCGCCCTTCCCAACAGGGAGACCTCGAAAGCACTCCACACACCTAGTTATTCTCTGTCCTCTGCATTACCTGACACATTCTTACAGGGCTGGGGCCCAGAGACTGCCCCCGGCTCCCATCCGAATGCTCCCCCCACTCCCACTTCCCTGAGGTCCCCCGCGGCTCACTGGTTCCTCACATCTGGAGGACCCAGAGCCACACCACTGCGTTTCCAGAACCAAAGCAGCCACTCTGCCGTGGGCACTCCATCTTCACAGGGCTGTGACAGTCCATCAACAGACAACACGGAACAGGGCCTTGACCCCAACAAGCACTTCTCTGCTCTGGTCCAATTTCCCCACAGCTTCCCTATGTGACACAGGGACACCCCTTCCTGTTTACCTCCAGAAAACCTCTCTCCTGCGTCCCTTAAAAAAAGGCAGACTTACTCTTTTTCCGCTACGTCCCATGCCCTTAGCCACTCTGCCTGGCCAACATAGGGGTCAGTAAATTTTTGCTGAGGAGAGCCAGGAGAGTGGCCACTAAGGCCGTCCTGCAGCAGTAATTAAAACGGTCTTTTACTGTGCACTGAACTAGGCGTCCAGATACAAGCCAGCCTCTGGGGAATAACCTGCTACAAAACACATCTGAAGTTCGTGGGACCGGTTTTACGGTCAACCTAAACAGTACAAAAAACCTATCCTACAACACAATGTAAACATCTATCAAAGTCCAAGTCAAACCTTTTTCAAATTAGAATCGGGGTCAATGAAATCCTTGCTGAAGCTCTGATACAGTGGACTCTTAACACATGGTTTAAACTCTGCAGGTCTACTTATTATGTGGACTTTTTTTTACAGCACTATATATTTATTTCCTTCTGGCCTACTTTATTCATTAAAATACAGCATATAATACACGTAGGATACAAAATGTGCTGACTACTTAGATTAAATGGGACAATACAAGTCTTACCCTCTGGCTATTAAAAACCTAAGTTATTTACATTGGCAAAGATTTTTACTCTTGCTTAGGAGACTTGGATGAGGACTGGTACCCTATCAGAAAACTTTCTGAAAAATTCTGCAGCTGACACCAAAGCTGGGACCCAGGTATTTCATCATTTTAAATAGAAAGTCTGACTACAGAAAAATGTGATAAGCCACCTTAACAGGATCACGTCAATATACACTGGCACAAAATACACAAAGATAGGAAAAATGTAGCTCAACACGCAATGCAAGGAGTGTGTGTGGTGAAAACCTGGGAGTACTGGCAGTCCGAGCTCCAAATACCTAGCACACTGCTTACACACCTGGCCCGTATTCCGGGACGATATGACGCTGACATCGGCTGGGTTTTCAATGGCAACAATGGCACGCGCCGCCAGCAGCAGCTTCTCCCAGGTCCTCTTCAGATTTATGATGTAGATGCCTAGGTGACGGCAGAGAGCGTTTAACACTGGACTCAATTTTCACAAGGGCTTTCTTCCAGGAAGTTGAATGTGGCAGTGAGTACTATCAAACTCCAGTCATAGAGGCAAGCTCTACTGGTGTCAGCGAAAACCCTGCAATTCATATGGCACACTTCCGACACTCAGAAGGTCACTGGCCAAGGCTGGCCTCCACCCTGAGCTTTAATAGTGTGCGGATTTGATTCAGTAGACAGAGCGCACCTCTTCGGTCTTCCTGCACTGAGCCTCCATCAAGCCCCCAAACAGATTCCTCTAAGTTTTGACCCACTTCCTGGCCCCAGCCCCACTTTTCTTCCAGCCTGCCTCAATGCCAGATCTCACCCAAAGCTGCTTTTGCAGCATGAACCCCCAGGCCCAAGCGCTTCAGCGGCCACATCTGGGCTGAAGCAGGGCCTGGCCCCACGGACCTTCCAAAGCCTTCACAACCCACCTTCCCCTTTCTAACACCTTCCAATCCTCATTGTCCCTTCTTAGCCCTTGCTCTGCTTTACTCTCAGAACTCAGGTCAACGAAGGGAAAGACTGATTGGCTCAGTTAGTAGAAGAACATGCAACTCTTGACCTCGGGGTCATGAGTTTGAGCCCATTAGGTATATTATTCAAAAACAAACTTTAAAAGGCACTATAGAAAATCAACTAATGGGCTTCCTCATCACGTTTGCATTTCACAGCTGCCTTCATGACCCAACCTAAGTCCAACTGACATAACCTTGCACTGGAGCCCAAGAAGCTGTCCTTCCAAAAAACCGTTTTTGGTTTTGGTTTTTTGGGGAAAAAATTTTTTAAAGTAATCTCTACGTCTAACACGGGGCTCGAACTCCCCACCTTGGGATCAAGAGTCACATGCTGTTACCAAGTGAGCCCAGGAGGTGCCCACTTTCACTTAGTTTTAAAGTTTTCTTCCAACATAGAGATCTGGTTTCATTATTGCTTAGTCGCGGAATGCCCTCCCTTCCAAACCAAAGCAGCAACTGACCATCGCTTTTCCTTTTGTAGATGTACTGTTCCATTTGGAAGTCAAGGTTGGTGCCACCTAAGTGGGTTCCTGCTGCAAGGAATTTGAGGACATCCTCCTCCTTCATTTGCAGGACATCAAGGGCTCCGGACATTGTTGAAAGTTTCCCTTTAAGTTACGACGGGAACCTGAAAAATAACGGTTAACCATCCAGCCATTTTCGTTCCATTGATGTAAATGGGTTCAGGACCTGGTACACTTTAACTCCTCTGGCGAGACAAGAGACGGACTTAAACGCACCCGAGGACTACACCTTTTGGTACACGGCGTTGTGGTAGGAGACCCAAAACAGGGCAGAAT
>NC_043704.1:152515730-152533793 GCF_006229205.1 Suricata suricatta
AAAAAAAAAAAGGAAGCCCTGCACATTAAAAGACGGTAGAGACAGCCAAGTTACTAAGTTCTGTATTAGGTTTCCATCTTTGCTGCACCTGTGAATCACGTGGGGCGCTTTTAAACATAGGCCCAACGCAGATTTTAAAAATCTGGTTAAAAAAAAATTTTTAAAGAGCGCGCACGCGTGGGCGAGCGAAGGCGGGAGGGGCAGAGGGGACAGGAGCCCAAGTCGCAGGTTTATCTTGCTAAGCTACCCAGATACTCCAAAAATCTGATTTTTTAAATTGAAGCATTGCAATAAAACACATTTGTGTATACTGTGAAATGATCACCACAATAAATCTAGTTAAGATCTGTCGCCATCCAGTTTCAAAAAGTGTTTTGTGATGAGAACTTTTCACCCTTGTAGCAACGGTGAAATAACCCAATATAGGTATTATTAACTATTAGTCACCATGTGGTGTACCACATTCCCAGGACTTTAAAAAAATCTTGTTTTTTAAAAAGATTTTTTTTAAATGTTTATTTTTGAGAGAGAGCGCTAGTGGGGGAGGGGCAGAGCAAGTGAGAGAGAACCAGAAGCAGGCTCCAGCCTCTAAGCCTCTGAGCAGTCTCAGCAGAGCCTGATGTGGGACTCGAACTCATGAACCACCAGATCATGACCTGAGCCAAAGTGTGACGCTTAAACAACTGAACCACCCATGTGCCCCAAAAATCTGGTTCTTTTTTTTTTTTTAAGATTGGTTTATTTATTTATTTACATTTTTTAATGTTTATTTTTAAGAGACAGAGCACCTGTAAGCAGGGGAGGGGCAGAGAGGAGGGAGGGCACAGAGGATCCAAAGGCGGCCTCCAGGCTGACAGCAAAGAGCCTGATTTGAGGCTCGAACTCATAACTGTGAGATCATGACCTGAGCTGAAGTTGGATGCTCAACCCACTGAGCTACCCAGGTGCCCCCCAAAAATCTGGTTCTTAAAAGTCCCTAGATAATTTTAATGTGCAACCAGGATGAGAACTACAAATATACTAGTATGGAAACTGGTGAGTTGTTTTCTTCTCATTTCCAGTGTTTTTGAAATTTCTTGAGGGATCACAGGTTGTTTTAAACTGAAATGGAACAAAACCCCATTGCAGCTGATAGAGAAGGAAAGAAGAAAACTTACACATGGCTTTAAGCATCTTTAGAAACTGCTGAAAATCTCTGGAGACATTTTGGCTCTCAAAGAAAAAAATTGCTCTATATGCACCTAGAACAGGTGGCTTTTCGGGGCAGTTTCCTGACTTCTCTGGAGGGCCTTCCGCCACACTCCTGAACCCCCTTAGCAGCTCCCTTCCGTATGCACCCTGCAGTCCCAGGACCGCGTCCTTTGCTACAAGCAAGACACTGTACTGTAATTGTGTTTAGGTGTTATTTCCACAAAACGGTATTTTTCTCACAACACAACTTTGCTCTTGAGAACTATTCTGCATGATAAACATCCTTGGGAAGGAAATGAGTCAACGAAAGTGCAAAGATGAAGAAGGTACTGTCATAAACCATGGTGAGGAGCCGTTGGCGCAGGAGGGCCCTGTCCAAGGAATCCTGTAGCTGGCAAAGTGTCCTCCCCAGCTTGTAGCATCCCTGTTGTCTGCACAAGTCCCCACAACATTTTTATCTGTTTTTTAAAACAATTGGTTTTTTCAAATATGTATTTATTTGAGGGGGGAGGGGCAGAGAGAGAAGGGAGAATCAGAAGCAGGCTCAGCGCTCAATCCCACCAGCTCTGAGATCATGACCTGAGCCGAAGTCGGATGCTTAACCAACCGAGTCACTCAGGCACCCCCCTCCCCCTCTGCCCTTTTAAAATAAAAATCTCCGAGCCTTCCTTTGGCAAACTTTTGATCTTGGGGGTTCATATTTAAAAACACAAAAACCTGGCAAAATTGTGTGAGGGCATGTGGCATCGGATGGCTAGAGGAGTCCCTAATCTGATTTACGGAGAGCTGGCCTCAGGCTTCAAGTTCATCTTGGGCACCCTTCCACCTCCCTCTCTAACCAGACTTCCCCCTTGCTCCTCCACCCGCGTGTCTGGTACCCGGCCATGCTCCAGTCCTCTCCAGAACTCTCACCTGCCGTGGCCTGAGCAATCAAAGGAACTGTCCCCTGGTTGTCCTGAAGCGCTCTCGCTCCCCTTAGTCAACGGTGTGGTCCTGTCTGTCTGTTGAAAGGGTTCTGTCTTACAACTTTTCTCGCTCACTTGGCCCTTTTTGTCTTGTATTACATCATGCACTGGACTCCCAGCAGTGCCACGTGCTACCTGGGCCTGTGAATGAGCCCCTTCACCTCTCAGGAAACAAGAGCTACTCCTGTTTCAGCTGCGGCCGTCCCTCTGAAATGAGCCCCTGGGCCTAAGGTCTGAGGATTGCACAGGACGCAAACGAACAGAGAAGGCTCACCTGATGTTCCTATTTTATGAACCAAGGTGACATTTTAATGCCCTATAAAAAAAGCAAAGTTACGTATCAAATGTCAAAACTCAGAAAAGTTTTAAAAATGAAACACACATACATAGACTTGAAAAATCACATTAACTAAAAAGGACACAATTGTCCCTGAAATGGAGATAGGCCTGGCGGTTCTGGGTTGCTTCAGTCATCGTGACCCTCAATCTTCAGGGCGTTTTCACCAGCACCTGCAGCCTCATGCAGGCCAAATGGTCTTACGCAACTGCCGGCTTGAACCTCTAGGAGCAGGAATGGCCACACCAGCAGCGTATTCACCAATAGTTCACTGAGAAGCCAAAGTTCACAGAAGTCCAGTGACTGAATGAGTTCTCAGCCGAGCCAAACCTCCTTTTATGATGTGGAAACCAGGGTGTAGTATAGTCCAAAGTTACACAGAAAGTTCGGACAGAAGCACAATGAAAGGTTATCTTCAGTCCAGAGTTTGTTAACTCTAAAAACACTGGTCTACATAGTTTTCCTTCTGGTGGGATGGGACCCAAGTTGCACCCTAAAGAATGCGTGGGACAGAGGAAGCATACAGTGAGAACAAAGGACATTTCAGGCGGGAGGGAGAGAATGAGCCATGATAACATAGCCAAGAGCATTCATTCAACATTCATTAATCCACAAGCCTGATTCTGCGAGATGGGGTTCCTGAGGGGGGGGCACATCCTCCTGTGTGGCCAAGACCCAGGACAAGCAGGCGGTACACAAGGAGTATAGGTTAAGGCCTGACAGAGAAGGACTCGGAATATTCTCCTAGGGGAATCTGAGTATATTCGGCAGGCAGTGGGGAGTCAGAGGATTCTTAACAATGGGATGGGTTTTGTGAAGAGATTTAAGGGACATGTAGGTTGACTTACAACTTACTGAGTTAAAGGGGCCACAGGACACCCAGGCGGGTGGGGATGACTGGGAGGTGGCCAGATGCACAGAGGTAATGAGGCAAGGTCTGACGAGTGGACCAAACAATGAAAAGACAGAGACTCGCCATTCAGGAAACATTTTCACAGTGCTTCTCTGTCTTAAGGCACGGACGGACGCTGGGCTACAGAAAGGAATGAGACACGCAGCCTCTGGGAGCTTATAACTGAACTGGACAGAGATTAATGGCCGCGACACGGTCCTTTAAGTACATACAGCAGGGCTAAAGGCTGCCAAAGAAAAGCGCGGGGTCTGAGAGCACTCAGGAAGAGCTGACCAGCACAAGGGCCTGGCTGTGCACGGGAAGCTCGTCCCAGACCCTGCGGGGCAGAAAGCGCTGGAGTGGAACAGAGCTTTCTTTTTTTTTTTTTTAATGTTTTTTAAAAATTTATTTTATTTTATTTTTTTAATTTTTAATGATTTTTATTTATTTTTGAGAGACAGAGATAGTGTGAGCAGGGGAGGGTCAGAGAGAGAGGGAGACACAGAATCTGAAGCAGGCTCCAGGCTCTGAGCTAGCTGTCAGCACGGAGCCCGATGCGGGGCTTGAACTCATGAACTGTGAGATCATGACCTGAGCTGAAGCCGGCCACTTAACCGACTGAGCCACCCAGGCGCCCCTAAAATTTATTTTTGAGAGACAGAGAGAAAAAGCGTGAGCAGGGGAGGGTCAGAGAGAGAGGGAGACACAGAATCCAAAGACAGGCTCCAGACTCCGAGCTGTCAGCACAGAGCCTGACGCGGGGCTTGAACCCACGAACCGTGAGATCATGACCTGAGCCGAAGCCGGACCCTTAACCGACTGAGCCACCCAGCCGCCCCTGGAACAGAGCTTTCCAGGCAGAGAAAACAGCAGTTCGGAGGGACTGCGCAGCAAGGAAGAGGCTGGGGAGTGGGTGGAAGGTGGAAACACGAGGCATCAGGGGCACAAAGTAGAAATGGAGCCGCCCCGGTCAGACTCGAGAATGGCTTATGGGGTCAAGAAGGAGACGAGAACAATACGGGAGGAATCCAGTGAAACACGACACCACATAAAGACAGTTCTTGAAGACTAAGCCAAGAAAATGAGGATGAACACCAGCACCAAAGTGGGAGAGGGTGGAGTGTGATCAGTAAGGGAAGCACATCATAAAAATGGTCCACAAACCGAGCTGGGTTTCCGTGTTTTGCTTAACAGCTTAGGAAACATCATTTTCCAAACACAGTGATCCTTTAAAAGAAGTCGGATTAAAAAAAAAAAAAAGAAGTCGGATTATTTACAAGTATCAAATAAACATGGTTAGATCTTGGAAAAATACCGTATACGTGCAAAATAATTGGAGAAATACAACTGGTGACAGAAATACCACCACAGGACAGCCATCGGAGCTACGCCACAAATGCGCTCCAGTCTGTACACAGTTGGTTATAATGCAGCCCTTTGCTTTTCATCCTCCTGATGTCAAAAGTACACAGATTTAGTTAAAGTCGACTCCATGACAAGCGATACTTTTATGGGCTCCTCGTGTAGATGAAATTCGGTGTGCACCACTCTGTTATTCACCTGGAAGATTGAAAGCAAAAACCGTTCAAAGGCCCTGAGCGAAAGCCTGTAGTCAGCCCTGGAGCGTGAGATGCCAGAATTCTACGCATTTCGGAAAGCACCATGCAAACGACAGTAGAGACGTACATTAAACCATGTACCTGGAATGCAGCTTTCAGGACCCCAGGGTCCCTGGGTTTGGGCTCAACCTGCCCCTGGGGATTCGTAGGCAAGGTATTAACCCTTTATGGGCAATTGGTAACACGAGGTAAAGTAAAAGGGTTGGGTTATGTTATGTCCAAAGCACCTAGCGGCCCGATAATCCCAACGTTGGCCATCAATACCTCAACCACCTGCAACGTCACTAGGCCGCGAGGGTCTTTAATGCTCGATTCTGGATTTTTTTTTCTTTGCCAGTGTCTCCTCAGCAAGTGCTTTAAAAATGAAGGATGTTCAGTCAAGGGCTTAAAGAACACGGGTCAGCCACACAATTTTTCAGCTAGCCTTAGCTACAGTGGATTTCCATTTACCGTTGGTTAAATTTGTCTTTCTTATATTCCCGAGACGCTGACAAGAAACTCTTTTCTTAGAGGAAGTCAGCAATACAAGATACTCAGGAATATGTCTTGAATGAGCGTCAAAATTGTCTGTGCTCCCTCTCTTTCACAACGTGCCCCAAGCTCTTACCTCAAATGAGGTAGAAAGGAGTTTTATGGGCTGTGAAGCATCAGATGTAAAATATTAACATGAAATCTTTCTATTTAAGGAAACAGAAATAGTTCCCATACCTTGGGGAGGTGGGGAGTAATTAGTTTGTAATTGTGATTAGGGCATGACCTCCAGCAGCACTGTGACGAGGCTGGGGTGCCAGCTCGGCCACCGATTGGCCCCCACGTGTCACAGGGGCTGTGGATCCCAGGAGGTACCTGAGGGGCGTTGGAAGGAACTGGATTCGTATCTGGGAGGCGTAGAGAATAGTAATGGGTGTGGGGTGAGCCATGCCATCAACGTTAGCATCACTGTTACTTCTATAATCTTTGCTAATTAGCTCTCTGTGAGCGTAAAACTCTCAGACCGAGAAGAAAATTACTCTTCCGCGCTGATGTGATAAGCTACAATACTTGGGCCATTCTCCAAACTAGGGCTCGTGCATAACATCTACTGCTATTATTGGCCACGCGTTCATTCAATGAATCTTTACTACGGGCTACGAGCTGGAGAGACAGATGTGAACTGGAGTCTGTCCTTAGAGAAGTCCTAAGGCTCTGCCTTCTCTAGGGGAGCGGAGTCGGGCCGGAGCTACCGCACTGGCGGGCTACAGAGCAGACAGCGTCTTTAAAGGTCACCGAAAGCCCAATGTACTCCGACAGCAACAATAGCCAGTGTCGCTCCGGTTTCCCCCAGCAGCTGGCTCAACCATGGGAATGCCACAGTCATTGTAACTCGTGATCAGCCCGTCACTCCCAAGCAACCTTTCAGTACCTGTCCTATTTTCATGGCTAAAGTCAATCTCATGAAAATGCTCCGATCCGGTGCATGGATGAAGCACGTGCTCACTTAGAATTTACTTACTTTGGTGAAAAAGTCGGCGATGTGGCACTTATTTCCGTGCTGTTTAAAGACCTCAGCCATTGCTTCAATCATCACCGAGCCGGTGCGCGGGTGCCGTAAGGCGACGTGATCTACAAAGTGAAAGTATTTCGTCTGTTTTCCTCCTCCGTTTGCACCCAAGTTTTTCTTTAACCCATAGTTAAACCTACAGCATGGCTTTGAACCGAGAATACAGAAGCATTCTTGTATTAATAGAAGTGCCTGGGGCCATAAGAGACACAGACCCAAAAACAGGAAGCACTGAGCCTCCCAGGGGACTCCTGGAACCAACAGCACGGAACTCCTCAAGAGCGCAATTCTCTTAGATGAATTTTTAAAATAAAACTTTTCAAATATCCATACAAGGAGAAGGCAAAGTTTAACAAACTCACATATAATCATCCCCCAAATTCAACAGTTATCATTTTGCCGTATTTCCTTCATTTATCCCTTCTTTCTCTATTTTTTAATGTTTATATATTTATATTTGAAGGGGGGAAGACAGAGAGAGAAAGAACCTTAAGCAGGCTCGCACTGTCTGCGCAGAGCCCAACGCAGGCCTCAAACACATGAACCATGAGTTTGTGACCTGAGCCGAAATCAAGAGTCAGATGACTAGCCAACTGAGCCTCCCAGGTTCCCCCCTCTATTTTTTTTTTTTATTTCTGACTTTTGCTATAGGATTTTAACTTAAATACCCACCAAATATATCCATGTAGAATTTATTTTGGGGTCCTCAAAAAAGTTTAGTAGAATTATTTTTATTAGCAGTTAGATGAAAAAACATGAAACGTGCCTGTTTTTAGTGTTGGAAATTTGATGGGAATATCAAAATCGTACCCTCTGATAATAAATCTAGGTTGGAACAAAAAAAAAACCATGTATACATCTTTGCAATCTCAAAGTAGGCAAAGGTTTCTTAGAACACCAAAAGCATAAACCACAAAAGAAAAAAAGTGCTAAATTGGATTTCATCAAAATTAAAACCTTTATGAAACATGTTATTAAGAAAATGAAAAGCAAACCACAAATTGGGAGAAATATTTGCAATACATACCAGGCAAAGAACTTGTATCCAGAATATATAAATAATTCTTACAACTTCCTAAGAAAACCAACAACCCAATAAAAAATTGGGCAATAGACATGAACAGACATTTAGCAGAAGAAGACATGTGAATGGCCAACATGTACAGCAAAAGATCATCACTGGTGTCCCAGAAGCAAATTAAAGCCACAAGGCGATACTACTCTACACCCGTCTGACTGTCTAAAATTTAAAAACAGATCAAACCAACTGATAATGATAGGGAGCAACTGGAACTCTCGCAGACTGCTGGTGGGAATGTAATGATACAGCCTGGACTCTGAAAAAGAATTTTCAACTTGGCAGTTTCTTTAAAAGTCAAACATATCTACTCTGTGGACCAACCATTCTACTTCTCCGCCTTTACCCAAGGAAAACAAAAACAGATACCCAAAGACTTACACACGTGTGGTCACAACAGCTCTATCTGTAAAAACAAAACCTAGAAACAAATGTTCAATAACAAGTGAATGGCTGAGCACCTTGTGTTAACACTGTGTTATGTTCACGCAACTACTCAGAAATAAAAAGGAATGCGCTACTGATACATAAAATGACATGGGTAAACCATAAGATCATTATGCTCAGTGGAAGAAGTCAGGAAGGGAGGGAGGGAGGGAGGGACATACATGCTATAAAACTCCAGTTATATAAAATTCCAGGAAATATAATCTAATCTGTGGTAACAGAAAACACAACTGTGGTGACCCGGGATGGGGAGGGAGGCAGGCACAGATTATAACATGAGGAAACTTGTTGAGGTGACAGAAATATTTGCTTGATCATGGTGGTGTCATGAATGTATACTTCGATCTGTTCAAACAGCATACGTGGACTATTACAGCTCGTACTTTAATTATATCTCCATAAGGTTGTAAACAAACACAGAACATATCTGTTTGTGTGGAACTATCAGGAAAGTCAGTACTGCACCTCTTAGAGTAAACCTGAATCACATCGCAACGTTTGACAATCCATCCATCCAGTGTTCCTCAAACTGCAGGATTGCCCAATCATCAGCCAAGAAGTCAATTTCACAGATTGACACTGCAGTGTTTAGGGGCGCCTGGGAGGCTCAGTCGGTAAAGCGTCTGACCCTTGATCTCAGCTCAGGTCCTGATCTCATGGTTGTCAGTTCGAGCCCCACGTCAGCTCTGTGCTTGGGATTCTGTCTCTCCGTCTCTCTGCCCCTTCCCCTCTTACACTTGTCTCTCTCTCTCAAAATAAATTTAAAAATATGAAACTGCCTTTTTTTATAATGGGATAAAATGGGATATAGCAGAAAATATTAAAATACATAATGGAGCAAGGGCAGTTATAATTTATAAAGCTAGTGTGTTACATGTATATTTATACTTTTACATAAATATATGTGGTAGACTATAATGAACTGTATTTTTTAAAATTTTTTTTAATGCTTTATTTATATTATTTTTGATACAGAAGAGACAGAGCATGAGAGGGGGAGGGTCAGAGAGAGAGGGAGACACAGCATCTGAAACAGGCTCCAGGCTCTGAGCTAGCTGTCAGCACAGAGCCTGACGCGGGACTCGAACCCACGAACGTGAGATCTGACCTGAGCCGAAGTCGGAGGCTTAACCGACTGAGCCACCCAGGTGCCCTTTTTAAAAATTTTTAATGCTTCTTTATTTTTGAGAGAGAGACAGTGAGAGCCAGAGAGGGGCTGAGCGAGAGAGAGGGAGACCCAGAATCGGAAGCAGGCTCCAGGCTCTTAAGCTGTCAGCACAGAGCCTGACGTGGGGCTTGAATTCAGGAACCGTGAGATCATGACCTGAGCCGAAGTTGGATGCTTAACTGACTGAGCTGCCCAGGGGCCCCTTAGTGAACTACATATTTTATCAATTCTTATATTGAAGTTTTTCCCCTCACTTTGGCATCTCTGAAATCTGGACATGCCGTAGAATCTAGTCTGTGTCACAGAGTAATTAACTGGTAGCTTCTTGAGGACACAAAATAATGGTCTATCTTACAATCAAGGCATTCGATGTGATGAAACACAATAGCTCTTTCTCCCTGTGGGCTGTGGCAAAGAACATCTGAAAGCCTCTGACTTCACATGGTCCGCAAGCCCTGTGGAGACTCATGGGCCAGTCCGCAAAGCGAAAATCAGTGTAGCTGCCAAGGATCTTATTAAGTGAAAGACTGTAAGTCTCTTGTTGCTTTGACAATAATCAGTGGTCATAAGTCCATGGTCACGGGATCAGTCCTCAGGACAGATTCTAGGCCGCAAAAAAATGAGTCTGATGAGTAAAGGTGGAGAACTTTAAACTCTGGCTGAAAGCTAGTGAATTTCCACAGATCTGCCAAACATCAAATTACAAAGTCGTTAGGACCCGATTCCCCCGAAATTGCATTACAGAATCGTTTCGATGACTCTGGCCAGAGAACATGAGCTACAACCACTCACGAGGCTGAACACACGTAGCCAATGGACAGATGAAAATGCACGGTAGCTTCTCTCACATACAGGTGCCACGGCTCTGTCACAAGCCAAGAGGGACAGGCTCCTCACATAAAACAATTTTCTTAAAGATTGAAGGTCTCAAGTATAGCAAATGGCAGAACTAGGTTTTGGGCCAAGATCTTTCTCATGCGAGAGCCAATGATCTTATTCACCACGCGACGCTTTGCTCAGAAGTGTGTGTGCTCCTAGAAGAAGGGTCTGCTTCCTCTGTTTAGAGGTGCCAGCCCACCATCTCTAAGCATCGGGACGTTTGTGAAGGGAGATGGATGGGTTAACGAAAAATTCTCCTGATAGACGCCCATTTGTAAGGCACAGATAATTAAGAAACAAAGATTCTGAGAATCGTCACGGAGGACCCAGCCCCTGCAGCAGCACGTGCGTGTCGCTGCCCCCGCCCCGGCCGCTCACCTGCCTGGGTGGGGTAGATGATGAAGTAGTCGCTGAAAGTGGGCAGCCTGCTCCTCTCAGACACATCATCAGACTCCATGGGCTCGTCGTCTGTCTCCACACCATTATCTCTTTTCTCTATTTTTTGAAGAACAGAAATACCAAACTACAGTAATGCACCATTGACACCAGGAACCCTTCATCAATGTCCCAACAAGCTTGTATCTCCAACAAGATGGAGAAGTACCCGCAGAAGCTATAGAGGTTGGCTGCCGGCCCCACAGGTCACCTGGCGTCACATGGACGGTGTGTGGCCCTTGGAATCGGCACACACCTCTCTCAGACCGGAGGCTCGGTGGCCCACATCACGACGTGGGGGACTCGGACCACTCCTCAGCCAGGGTTAACGATTCCTTCCCAGGTAGGATTCCCATCTATCCCTTCTTCCCAGCCCAAAGCCTCCAGGACACAAAGTCCCATCAGCTGAGGGGCCTCTGATTGTAAACAAACAAATTAATATTTTTAACTTCCTTTTTTTACATTTTTTCTCACATGTATTCATTTTTGAGAGTGAGAAAGACAGTGTGAGCAGGGGAGGGTCAGAGGCGTTGGGAGACACAGATCCGAAGCAGGCTCCAGGCTCTGAGCTGTCAGCATGGAGCCCAAGGGGGAGCTTGAACTCACGGACCACGAGATTATGACCTGAGCCGAAGTCAGCTTAACGGACTAAGCCACCCAGGTGCCCCAATTTTTTAAACTTCTTTTTCTTTCCTCAATCATCTATATGAGGACTTCCTAGAAACATGACTATACCAAGAAGTCTCCACTCACCTCCTCTGCAGGCCTGGATTATAAAGATCTTTGGTTTCTCTTGAAGTGCTGGACAATTTTTATTATTAAACATTTCAAAAATGTCCTCCAGGCTGACTTTTTCACCATTCTTCATCTTAATAAAGCCTTTCTCCCCATGGGACATAAGAGTAACAAGGCAACAGCCAACATCATCCTTAATTTCATTGAGTCCATCACGAAATGATGATATTTTCCCAAGTAACTCCTGTAAAATAGGATAACATATCCAAAATAAATGGAGAGAAGTAAAATCAGAAACGCTGGAGATGGTCCTTTTCATAGGCAATCTGAGGACACGAGAAATGTGAAAATAAGCATATCTCAGGCCGGGCTAGCAGGAGCTAAGTATCAGCTCAAGAACTTGTCACTCCCCTTTTGGATGCGCTCAGAACTCACATAATTTCTTCCTGGGCCATTTGCTCTCGTTTAACGGAATTAGGGCATTTCTGATTCTCTACTGTGGAAAATGTAATGATAGCTGCCCAAAGGGTTGGTGTATGTAAATCTTTATTAACCTATTTTAACATACAAAAGTTATTATTTTCTAAAATTAATGCCCTCAAGAAGCTCGAAGTGGAAGGGAGTGGTGGGAGCTGCCAGAAAAAAGCAAGGCGGGAATGGCGGCCATTCTGTTCCCATACCCCTTGCAGCCAAGATTCTAGCCCCTTCAATAGAGCATGTAAAAGTTGAAGTCTAAATATGGGAAATGAAGAGCCAAAACTCTTTTGATATTTTTAAAAATATCATGACTATCTAGAAATACATAATAATCAAGCAAGTAACTATTGGAACCAGAGGCCAGTGAGCTGACTGGACACAACATTAACTCACAAAGATCTAACATCCCCCCCCCCCCCCCCCCCCCCCCCCCCCCCCCCCCCCCCCCCCCCGTTACCTGGCAACAATGTTTTAAACCCCGTAACATAAAAGGGGGCCCCATTCATGGTCGCCCAAACTAGGAACAAACCTAAATAACACACATTATCTAAATGAAGAAAAGGATACAGCTTTACGAAAGAGGGGACAAAATCATGACACGCCCACGCTTCTCTTAATGCTACTGATTCGCCAGCCCACTCCAAACGAATCTCAGTCCAGCGTCATGGCAATCAAAACCCCAAAGGCTCTCAGTGGAACTTAGCCAGGTTATTCTCAAGGTCATAGAGGACACACAATGCTCAAAAACAGCCAAGCATAGCGCCTGGGTGGCTCAGTCGGTTAAGCCTCCAGCTTCGGCTCAGGTCAGATCTCACATTTGTGGGTTCGAGCCCCGCGTCGGGCTCTGTGCTGACAGCTAGCTCAGAGCCTGGAGCCTGCTTCTGGTTCTGTGTCTCCTTCTCTCTCTGCCCCTCCCCCTCTCATGCTCTGTCTCTCTCTGTATCAAAAATAAATAAAACATAAAAAAAAAATTAAAAAAAACCAAAAACAGCCAAGCATATTCATGAGCAAAAGAAAAAAAAAGAAAAAAGAGACAGAGAGAGAAGAGAGATCTTATTAGACGTCAAAATGTCCTTAAAAATCCTGGTGAATGAAGCAGGGATATACTGGCTTAAGTATAAACAAATATGTGAATGGAATATTTTAGGTTCTAGAAACCAACTGAATTGTATATGGGGATTTATTTCATGATAAAGGCAGAGTTTCATTTTTATTTTTTTATTTTTAAATTGTTTATTGCCAAGTTGATTTTCATATAATACCCAGTGCCCTTCCTTGGAAGTGCTCCCCTTCCCTTCCCCCCTCCTTCCTCGGCCCTCAGTTTGTTCTCAGCATTCAAAAGTCTCTCATGATTTAAAAGGCAGAGTTTTAAATATGCGGGGAAGGAAATATTATTCACTAAATGTTGAGCCAACAAACTATCCGTGTGGATAGAAGGTGAGGCTTCCTGTCTCACACCGCTCCAAAAATAAGATTCCAGGTAGAAAAACCTTAAACTATACAAATGTTAGAGAAAAATAATTTAAACATTTTTTAAGTTGGGAAGGCATGGAGTTTAATCAAGACACAAAAAAACAAGAAGCTGGCAAGAAAGACTGAGACGTTTACTCACAAAAAAATTAAAAGACTTCCATATGATTTAGGACAACGAAAAACCATAAGTCACAGGGTAAGAGAAAAATATTTGCATTACATTTTGTAAATGAATAATATCCAGGAAAATAACTATGAGAACAAGAAAAAGGCCACGCAGTAGGAGAAAGGGCAACGGAGACAGAATGGATAATTTACAGATGGAAAAAAATGGCCAAAGGATTAACCTTAGTTTAACCAAACTAAGAATCAGAAAAACGAAACTCAGAACACTAAAATACTTTTACCTGTAACATCGCTAAATATTTATAAACATTGCCAGGTGGAAGGAAAAGCCACTACCTAACACCTTTAGGAGCATAAACTAAAAGAACATTGGCAGTTTCTGCCATTTGAATGAAAAGGACAGGATGAAAAATCATGCAGCATGTAGGGGCGCCTGGGTGGCTCAGTCGGTTAAGCATCTGGCTTCGGCTCAGGTCATGATCTCGCAGTTCGTGGGTTCGAGCCCCGTGTCGGGCTCTGTGCTCACAGCTCAGAGCCTGGAGCCTGCTTCCGATTCTGTGTCTCCCTCTCTCTCTGACCCTCCCCTGCTCATGCTGTCTCTGTCTCTCAAAAATAAATAAAAAACATCAAGAAAAACCCCACCATGCAGTATGTAAATGATTCTGGTACAATCCCGGAGGAAAATGAAAGGGTCTATTTTTACCTTTGAGGTCGTAATAAAATTGAAGGTTATTGGGCACTTGCTCTAAGCCAGATACTATCCCGGAAATTCTGACACACAGTAGCTCATCGGTTACCACTACAGCTCTCCCAGATAAATTACTGTCATCACCCCCATTTCAGAGAGAAGAAAGTAGTCAATTTCAGGCAGGGGATTGCTAAAGCTATACCAGTAACAGACACTTGGGGCCAGAAAATTCTTTGCTGTGGGGGCTGTCCTGGGCATTGTAGCACCCACTAGATGCCTTTAGGACCCTCCAGTTGTGACAACCAGAGATGGCTCCAGATATGGTCAAATGAGGGGATCAGATCACCCTCAGCTAAGGACCAGATCTAAGGTGCCAAGTAGCGAGGACTCCAGGCAGTCGGGAGCACCGAGGCAGTCGGCAGCATTCACAGCCCCCTGCTTTGCTGTTCCTTGACATCCATTAGCAGTGACTCCTGCGATCTAAGAAGGGCTTTCCTATGTTACTACTGTCCCTAAATAAGGGCAGGTCTAAGTCATGAATCAGCTAGAGTCAAAGCGATCAAACGGAGTTCCCACCATCCTCTTGCCCCTCAGGTTTTCAGTATAATCTAGTTAAGTCACCATGCACTTCTGCCCAGCACTATTGGCTCCCTCTCCACGCTTCTCCCAGGGTCCCCAGGGACTCCGCAGGGCTCACGCTGCTGGAATCCCTGTGGCCTGCCTCCTGGTGACCTCTCAAAGGGGTTTTCTTCGTCTTTCCTGCTCCCAAAAGCTCTGGAACTTGCCAACTCCAGACTCCTGCCTTGTCCGTGGGCCTCCTTGCCCAACTTGCCATGGACACCTTCTGGGGGGGTCCCTTCCCTCTTCAGCTGCATGGCCCTAGCCAAGACTGGAGCCCAAGAGGCCCCCACTTGACTGGAAGGGGAGGTAGGGCAGCACACCCTTAGTTTTTTTTTTTTTTGAGAGAGACAGAGAAAGACAAAGCATGAAGGAAGGGAACAGAGAGAGAGGAAGACACAGAATCAGAAGTAGGCTCCAGGCTCTGAGCTGTGAGCACAGAGCCCGACATGGGGCTTGAACCCACGAACTGCAAGATCATGAACCTGAGTCCAAGTTGGACGCCCAACGGACTGAGCCACCCAGGAGCCCCAGCACACACTTAAAATTACAAAAGTATCAAGAATTTTATCGGGAAACACACGTCATTGCTCAGCAGGTCCTGATTCTTACCAGGTGTTAAAACCCAATTTTTTTACAAAAGTAAGGAACATTATAAGATGCAAGTTACGACTGTTCACTTTTGGTTTTGATCTTACCATTTTGTTTGGATCGATGCACGACGTATGCTCAAACTGGCACTGGCCAAGCCACTCGGTCATTAGCATGACGTCCCTGTGAGCCCCCGGTCTGTTCTTCTCCACACACATGAGGAAAGCCTTCCGCTTGCCGCTCAGGTCGTAACGGTCCTATTTTCCAGGAAAGTCAACAATATTTAAACCAAACCAAACTCAGAAATCCAGATATGTCATAGATACAAAATAATGAGTTTCTTTTGGGGATCAATGGTAAGGATTCCCAGCTTGGAGCAGGAACACAACACTGATTGTCTTTCTTATGGAACAGCGGAGGAGGAGGAGGGGGTGGAGGGGGCGGGGAGGCTTGACTTGATTTACAATTCTTTCAAATATCTTGCTTAGACTAGGACGAATAGGCCAATCTTAGTTTCAAATTCCTAGTTAGAACTATCAGTTTAAGGAAATATGGCGGACAGAGAAAAATGGTAAATGACAACACAAGGCTGTAGTCATCAAAATCCAGAATGTGGGACATTCTACGGACAACTCAGTTTCTTCAATAAATAAATAATTTTAAAAAGGCTAAAGAAAGGAGAAGTATCCTAAGTTTGCAGTCTTAAGGCACAAAGCAATCGACTGTAATTGACCCTATATAAATCGGCATCCTAAGTCAAACTATCCACCTGCCAAAGACATAGGAACAAATCTGATTACTAACTGCAACTTTGCAAACATTAAGGAAGCTGTTTTTAGGTAGAATGATGGCACTGTGGTTATGTTTTGAAAAATCTCTTTCTCATGCTAAAGATTTAGAGATTCATGCTCAATTATCTGTAGATGAAAGTGATATATCTGGATTTGCTTTAAAATAACCGGAGGGGTGGAGCAGACAAAACAGGATTGGCTCTGTGTTACTAACTGGCTGCAGCAGGGTCAGAAGAAGGTTGGGCTGGAGTTGGGGAGATTTTGGTTTTTTCTATCCCACTTCAGTATTTGTTTAAAATTTCCATAATAAAAGTTAAAAGAACCAAAGGCTACAAGGAGCAATTTATGCAGTCATCCAAGGCCATACGGCCAGTCACTAAACTTCCACAGAACCTCTGGAGTCTCACTTTTCTAGATTTGCAAAACAGAAGTCACAGCAGTGCCTACCTTCTTCCTAGGTTAATGTATGCACAGTGGCTTTAACTGGCTAATGTTTATCCTTCGCTAGCATAACAAAGAGCAGTGAGATAATACACTGGAGACAACCAAGGAGAGTCTCCTTTAACCAACAACAAGAGCACAAAAAAATGTTAAAACGGCAGCTACAGGGGCGCCTGGGTGGCTCAGTCGGTTAAGCCTCCGACTTTGGCTCAGGTCAGATCTCACGTTCGTGGGTTCGAGCCCCGTGTCAGGCTCTGTGCTGACAGCTAGCTCAGAGCCTGGAGCCTGATTCCTGTTCTGTGTCTCCTTCTCTCTCTGCCCCTCCCCCTCTCATGCTCTGTCTCTATGTATCAAAAATAAATAAAAACATTAAAAAAAAAAAAAAAACGGCAGCTACAGAGGCTGAATAAATACCATCTTTCCTAACCAGTGTGCAGCGGTGGAGTGAGAGCAAAATTACTTACCTGGTCACCATCCACCCAGTCATAGCTTCTCTTTGCAATCTTTCTTGGAATCTCTGCATGAATTTTCATGAAAAAGAGAATAAAAAATGCATTACTGTTTTTTTTGCTTTTGCTTTTGTTTTGTTTTCATTTTAATCAAGATCCACTGTCATTCCTACCAACAGGAAGTCCCTCCCAAGGAGTTCTGTTGCCTCTTAGTGTTGGGGCCCAGTAGGCTTCAACCTCATTTTAGAACAGGTTCCCTGGATTACCAACACCCTCCTTCAAACTCCTGCAGCTAGAAACTTAAAACAGGACTCCCTTCGGCCCCAGCTGGATACAGGGGCCGGAAGAGCCAGGTCGGAGAGAAAAAGGGACAAGGTCTAATTGACATACTACTTGCATGGGTACTTCCTGAAGAGGAGATCAAGACACCGATAAAGGAATGAATCTGGAAAAAACCCCACTTTGTCAACGGTCTAAAGAGGTGGTGACAAAAGTGAGCGTGACTCACTAACCGCGGAGGGAAGACACAAACGTCGGGTAGGGTGCAGGAAAAGCAAGGGCAGTCAAGGCTCCCCAGGGCCAGGGTCTGGCCTGTAGGCCACGTCTGGTGGGCCATTACAGGTGTGATGCATTACACATCCACACAAAATCAGCCACAGTAACACATCGGGCAGCTCGATCAGATCACAGCATGCTGGCGGCAGAGGTCAGCGACGGTGCCCATCTCAATGGCTCCCGCGCCAAATGCTACTTCCTCTCTCTCCTCTTTCTCAGACACAGATGATGCACACACACGTTTATTAAATCGGAGCCTAACCTCCCTGACCCTGTTCCATACGACATTTCTTGATCATAAGCCACATCTTCCTAGATTTACAGCAAATGGTGTCATGGTGTGCAAGAGCCCCTCCCCCCCATACGCCCCCTGGAGATGTGACTGTGGGGTTTCCAACACTGGGCTTCCGCTGCATCCTCTGGAAACCTCCCGCATCATAATCCCTAGGAGGTACTTGTTAACAAAGCATCTCAGGCCTGCCGAGTCGATCTACTCTTGGAGCCCACGCCAAAACGTGCCGGTAAACCCCGGTGGCCACTCTGACGCATCACTCGGACTCCGCACCTG
>NC_043704.1:152533893-152560371 GCF_006229205.1 Suricata suricatta
CCGCTCCTCACCCAGGCCCCGCCCCCTAACCTGGCCACCGCCCCCCCCAGGCTCCCGGCTCTCCCCGCTCACCCCAGCCGCCCGCGTCGTCCGCGCTCTGCCAGAGCGGCAGCAGGTCGGCGCGGCCCAGCTGCTGCAGCACCTTGACGAGCACGCGCGACACGGCGGGCAGGTAGTAGTGCTGGGCCAGGAGCAGGGCCAGCCCCGCCTTGCTGCCGCCCTCCAGCTCCAGCCGCAGGGGGCTCACGCGCGGCCCCTCGTCCACGGTCCTGAGGATGACGCGGAAGTGGCTCAGCTCCTGCGGGGACAGCAGGTCCAGGGTCTCTTGCACGCGGCGCTGCAGCTTCTCCACGGCCGGCGTGATCTTTGGAGGCGCCGGGCGGCCGTCGGACCCCGAGCGCCGGCCGCTCCCGACGCTCCTCTCCATGGTCGCCCAAGATGCCGTTGCGCCCGGGCTGGGGGGGCCGCCGTCGCCGAGGCCTCGGACCTGCGGGCCGCGCACACCTCCCGTTCCTCCCCTTTGTTTTGTGAAAACGGAGGCGTTTCCGCGCGTCTGAGCTGTGGCCGGGCGGGCTGGCAGCGGGCACCCTGGGCTCCCGCCGGCCTTGCTCCCCGGCCCCGCCCCGCCCGAGGCCCCGCCCCCAACCGCTGCTGCTTAACCCTTGGCGCCCCGTCCCGTAGAGTTTCTCTGGCGCTGCCGGGCGTCAGGGTCAGCAGGGTAACCCCTCGAGCCCGGGTTGCAGTCTACGCCGATGACGTTCGAATTTCTGGGTCGCAGGCCGAGACATCGGCCTTTTCAAGAGCTCTTCAGGTGATTCCAGTGTGCAGCCTAGTTTGAGAACCACTGATCTCAGATCAGATCCGGAGTGTCCATCAACCACCTAACCCACTGACTCCACTCGGAAGCTGAAATAACACCTAGAAGCTATTGCACTGAGCCAGCTTTTATTGGAGAAGGAGAGGTAAAAAAAAAAAAAAAAAAAAGGTTGAGGCTTGAGAATTGGCAGTCAGCCAGAAGTTGGCATTGTACACTGCAAGTCAGAAAAGGGACATTGTCTTGGGGAGCATGTCTCGGCTTGGCGACGCCCCCGTCACTATCATGGCTGCTCCGTCTCCTGACTTGAGGGGGTCCTCAGGAACTCACTAGAATTGTGATTTGCCCTCAAATTACTTACCCATGGAAGATCTGGTGAAGGAAACTCAGGACCTTGTTTGCATCCTGATTCTAGTAAGCCAACTGTAAAAACTCCATTTAAAAAAAAAAAAAGATTTTATTTGGGGGGCACCTGTTGGCTCAGTTGGTTATGCCTCCAGGCTCCTGATTTCTGCTCAGGTCATGATGTCATGATTGGGGAGAATGAGCCTTGCATGAGGCCCTGTGCTAACAGCTTGGGGTCTGCTGGTGATTTTCTCTCTCCCTCTCTCTGCCCCTCCCCCAATCAACACACACACTCAGGTGGGCTCTCTCTCAAAATAAACCTTAAAATAAAGAGATGTGAGTTTTCAGTAATCTCTACCCCAACTGTGGGGCTCAAACTCACAACTCTGAGACCAAGAGTCACTAGCTCCACCCACTGAGCCAGCCAGGTGCCCCTAAAAAATCCTTTCTGAGATCATTGGAAATGTTAAAATGGGCTGGGTTTTGGATGATATGCAAAAAATTTGTTGGCGTTTTCCAGGCGGGGTAGTAACATTGTAGGTATGTTAGGAAAAAATGTCCACGGTTTTTAGAGCTGCAGAGTTTTAGAAGTGAACTATGGAAGGGTGAAGCTGTGATGTCTGGAATCTGCTTTCATAAACGGGAAAGTGGAAACACGAGAGTGGCCGAATCCTGATCATCGTTTCATCTCGGTGATGGGAATAAAGGGCCAATGTACCATTTGCTCTACTTTTGTGATTGAAATCTTTCTTAATATATTTCTAGAAACTGAATGTAGGGGCAGCTTAAAGCTTTGCTTCTGTCCTTTTTTGGCCCGGGCCTTACTAGGCCTTATCTGTGGTGGGCAGATGAGTGTTTACTTCCATAAAGCTCTGCCTTTAAATAATTGGCTTCAAGTCTGAGGCAGCCAGGAACAAGACTTAAAAAGGCACTGGGCAGTGTTTCCAAAGCCGCGGAGACGCACACACTGTAAGAGCTGTGACAGGCTGCAGGAGAGGAAAACGTTCTTAGGCCTAGGATACGCAGCTCTCTGGGGCTACTTCCCTCCGGAATCGGGGTTAAGGGCAGATTCGTTTTACGCTTAGAGAAAATGGGACCATTTCTCCAAATCTTACTTGCCCCAGAACAAATGAGCATGGGAAGGGGGTTCTGGTGGCCCGAACTCCCCAGCCAGGAATACGGGGAGCACACTGGGGTGAAGCCTACACCTCGGGGCCGCATCTCTGCCCCTCCCCTCCCAGAGGTTCTTGGCAGGGCCCCCACTGACAAGTTAGGCAAGATGAGGGTCAAGGATGACCTGAACACCCTAACTCAGGGCCTGCGTTCCCAGGAGGCAGACACTATACCCATTGCCTGTAGTGGCTGGGCTGCACTCCATTCCAGACCCAGCATGCATGTCCAGTCCTATGTGACCTCCTACTGACCCCAGCACGGGGCTCCGGCACGTAGGTCACCAAGCAGTGGTGGCTTCAGTGTCACTGAGATTAGGATCCCCCTCCACCCTCTCTCATACGCCTCCGTTATTTTGAATAGGACATCTTTTAAACATTTTTAAAAATTTATTTATTTTTAAATTTTATTTTAAATTTATTTTTGAGAGCCAGACAGAGCACAAGTGGGGGGAGGGGTGGGCAGAGAGGAAACGCTGAATCCAAGCAGGCTCCAGGCTCTGAGCAGTCAGCACAGAGCCTGACGCGGGGCTCGAACCCATGAACCGTGAGCTCAGGACCTGAGCTGAAGTCGGACACTTAACCGCCTGAGCCCCCCAGGCGCCCCTTGAATAGGCCATTTTGACCTAAAACTTAAAGTATAAGCTTACAATTAAAGGTCTGTGTGTCACAGGTTGAGCTGTGTTCCTATGACTGTGACCTTAATTGATCATGGGTCTTTGCAGATGTAATCAAGTTGAGGCGCTTCTAGAGTAGTGTGTGCCCGAATCGGTACGTATGTCCTTCACAGAAGTTTGGACACAGACAGGCGGGAGGCTTTGTGGAGACCAGGAGTGTCAGAATTGCCAGCGAGCACCAGAGGCCATAACCATCCTCCCCTGGAGCCTTCAGAAAAAATACGTGCCTGCTGACACTTTGATTTCAAGACGCCTAGCCTCCAAAACGCAGACAATAGTTTCTGCCAGAAGCTACCCAATGTCTGGTCACCTGTGGCAGCTCTCGGACACGACCACAGCGAGCCAGGGACATCTTCTCCTGTAGCCCTCACATCGCCATAGGAGTAGGAATATCCCGACCCCCACTTTCCGGGAACAATTGCAGATTGTGTCCATGTAGGTAAGAGAACCAGGCTTTCCATCCGGGCCATCCGGATCACAGCCCGTATCCTTAACCTGCAGACCAAACTTCTCCTCTCTGCTGTTTGAATAAACTTATGGCTCTTTCCGAAGCTGAAAAGTTGATAGAAAAACCCGGGCACCCAACTCGAGGGTCTATGATAAATAAAACAAACAATAACAAGTGTGGAGGAGGATGTGGGGAAATCAGAATGCTTCTGCGCTGCTGGTGGGGATGGAAGACCGTCTGGGAGTCTGGGAGGTTTAATCGAAAGATTAATTTAAAGATTAAACACAGTCATCACATGATTCGGCAGTTCTACTCCTAGGCATATACTCACACGAGAGCAATGAGGGGCACCTGGGGGGCTCAGGCAGTTAAGCGTCCGACTTCGGCTCAGGTCATGATCTCACGGTTTGTGGGTTCGAGCCCCACATCGGGCTCTGTGCTGACAGGTCAGAGCCTGGAGCCTGTCTTCAGAGCTGTATCTCCCTCTCTCTGCCCCTCCCCTGCTGGCACTCTGTCTCCATCTCTCAAGAGCAACACAAACACTTGTAAGTGAATGTTCACAGTGGCATTATTCCTGAGAGCCCCAAAGTAGTCATCCAGTGATGAATGGATAATACAGTATCACTTGGCCACACACAGAAAAGGGCAGTGCTGAACATGCCACATGGATGACCCTCGAAAGCATGATGCTAAGTGGAAGCCAGGGTAAGAGACTGCAGATTATTTGAGTGCGTACATCGGAAGTGTGCAGTAAAGGTAAGTCATAGACGGAAAGCAGCTGCTGGGGGCTGGGGCTTGGGATGAGGATCATGTTTAAATCAGGGCTCTTCCTAGGGGATGAACGTGTTCCGAAACGGATTCATGGTGATGGCTGCGCACTCAGCAAAGTCACTAAAAATCACCGACTGGTCTATTTGAAATGAGGGCATTGTACAATGTGTGAAATAAAGCTTTTTAAAAGATGTTTAGGTTGAAGGACCTATATGCGTCTAAGAGCCAGCTGCCGTAGACTGATTTGGTTATTTTATTTATCTATTTAATTAATTAAAAAAATTTTTTTAAATAGTTTATTTTTGAGACAAAGAGAGACAGAGCATGAGTGGAGGAGGGGCAGAGAAAGAGGGAGACACAGAATCTGAAACAGGCTCCAGGCTCTGAGCCGTCAGCACAGAGCCCAATGCGGGGCTTGAACCCACGAACTGTGAGATCATGACCTGAGCCGAAGTCGGAGGCTTAACCGATTGAGCCACCCAGGCGCCCGATTTGGTTACTTTAGAACACACAGGGGATACCATTGAGGTTTTCCAAACAGGTTTCTGTGATAAAGTGGTTCACTTTATTTATGTGAATCTTAGCTGCAGAAAAAAATGCCAGAACACTTTAGAATTAAAACATGGTGGAGGTCAAGAACAGAAAAAACGTTGTTTGGACACTTGGAGGCTGAGAAGCCACTGTCCCCACTTCTTCAGAGGCTCTTCAGGTGATTAAGGAACCAGTTACGTAATGACGTCTTTCTTCCCTCCTACCAGCACCCCAGACATAGCCTTCAGCCCGGTGACAAGGACCCCCTCTCTGCACATCGGTGTCCCACGCTGGCGCTCCTCCCCCCACAGTGCCAGCCCACAGGTTCCCCCGGCTGTGCGACCCCTTGCCCAAGGACAGACCCAAACAGGCAGCCTGGTGGAGGTGGAGCTGAAGCGGGCCCCCCGACGGAGCTCTCTGTAGAAACGCCTTTGTAGGTAGTCTTGTAGGACGTGCAGACCCTTCTCCTAACTCCCCAGGGCACCGTATGTGCCAGTGACCCCTCCTTTGGGAGATCCTGGGGCCTGAGCCAGGCCCATCCATTCCCCACACAGGCTGGGTTGACTGAAGGCGACACGGGTGCCTGGCTGCCCAGACAGGGCTTCCTCTAACCCCAGGGCGGTGAGACAAGCAGCCCCCGGCAAGAGCCCGTCCCCAGTCCCGTCGGTCAGGACTTCAGGCCCATCTTGGCCATCATCTCCTCGTAGACCGTCCATGCCATCGCTGCCATCAGAGTCCGGCGCAGCGCCCGGGGAACACCTCCTCGGAAGAAGCCACGCAGCCCATAATCCTACGGGGAGAATGACAGTCAGCACCCCGCAGGCAGAGCAGCAACACAGCTGACGCCCAGAGCGCGAGACTCGGGGTCTCTGTTACCCCGTCGTCAAGGCGTGGTTTTTAGACCTTTATAGTCAACACCACAAGTACGGTCGATAGATCCCAGGAGACAATGAACCTGAAAACAATGTTCTGGCAGAGTCGCTAAGCTTTCTTGCTTTATGCAGGGGGATGTGTATACGGCTGTCCGGATCCCAGAGTGCAGAGGCCCGGGCCCGGCGGGTGGCGGAGACCCAGGGATGGGCTGCAGGCTGAGCCCTGGGCCCTGGCTCCAGGCTAGAGGGAAAGGGGTCTTTTCCGGTGATTGATCTGCCTGGAGGGAGCATCGTTTTGTAACTTCACAATATCAGAATTAAAGACAAAACACCTGTCACCTGTCACTCCTTTACCACCTGGACTGCTTTATTCATTCCCATTATTGTCATTCCTGCCATTTTCATGCATGCTGAAGAGTATATTTTCAAAGTTGAGGATTTGGAAAGCCGGCGACCCAAGTGGTGAAAGAATGTGACCAGATTCACGAATATGTGCTTACACCCGGGGTAAGACAGACACTTGACCTGTGTGTTTACACTGTGTCTTCTGCCAGGAAGAGAACTTGAGACCTACAGGAAAATATACAGGGGCAGCTTTACCTTGAACAACAGTATCTGGTATGTGATGAACCCTGCATGCTCGCAAAGGACCAACTCAGTGGCTTACTGTCTTCAATAAAACCTTTGGTCCATTGGTGTGAGCGCAAATTTCTAGAAACAAAATAATGCGTTCGTGGGGTGTTTTTGGGCTCTGGTTCCTCCTAGGTCCTTGATCAGATGACCAGGCCCTCCCTGCTCACCTGGTTCCGTAGGTCCGGGGTGGAGCCCAGCAAGCTGCCAAGTTCAAAAAACCCCCCACAACCAACCATCGGTTTTCAGCAGTGATTTCAACCGTGGCCACACCTTGGAATCACTAGGGAACTTCACTACTGGTCCAGGCCTCCCCGCTCCCCAGACATTCAGATACAATTAGCCCAGATTATGACCTAGGAGTGAGGACTTTTTAAAGTTTATTTACTTATTTTGAGACAGAGAGAGAGAAAGAGAGAGCGAACACAAGCCAGGGATGGGCACAGAGGGAGAGAATCCCAAGCAGCCTCCATGCCCAAACTCATGAGCCTGACCTGAGCCAAAATCAAGAGTCGGACCCTTAGCCAACTGAACCACCCAGGTCCCCCCCAGTAGTGGGGACTTTTCCGAAGCTCCCCAGGGGATTCAAATGTGTAAAGGACACAAGCTACTGCTCCAGAGAGAGCTGTAACCCCAAGAGGACCCAATATTTACTCCACAGCCTTACTCTGAAAATGAGGGTCGCCGCCTGGCCGATCCAGCGAAACTCCCCCGGGGAGAGCTGCATGTGCGTCTTGATGACATCGGCCGGCTGAGTCACGAGGGAGGCCAGGACACCGGCAAAGAGCCCACAGCCGAAATTTACTGCCGGGATGAGGCCGGCGTCCAACTGGTCTGAAACAGAACAGAGGCAGCATTCCATTCCAAGTAAATCTCACACTCGTCCCCAAAGCACCCATCCTAAGTTGGCCACGGATCCTTCCCCCAAGTTAGAAGGGTGTGGATTCAGACAAGGTTACGGAACAAACATTGAAAGGTGTACTACGTGTCTTCCTGACACGGTCACTGTAGACTAAAGGGCCGTATCTGTGTGAAGTTTGCTGATGTTGAGGAGACGGTCATATGAGAGCGTCTCTGTTCTTAGGAGACACACACGGAGGTGTATTAGGGGTCAAGGGGTCAACTCGCTCTTACACAGACTGGCATAAACTATTACACAGAGAAGTCGCAAGTGGCCGACCCAGCTCCCTCACTGCCCGAACTTTCTACAGCAAAATTAAGGCTGTGGCCTGCAGTGTCACATGTCTCGGCGCCTTGGGCGGAGCAGCGAGTGTCCCCAAGCACCCCAACTGCACTTGACCGCCACGGCCACGGTGGCGGCGCGCCGCCTCTCCCACCCACGTGAGCTGGGCCCCACCGCCTTTTTCAAATCACCCAGAGACGCCTGACCGAACGCAGGCTCAGTCCACAGGACGTGCTCCTATCAGTGCCTGGCTCCGCTTGGGTGAACGTTCGCCAGCCCCCGACTGTGTCCTTGCCACCCCCAAGCGAGCTAGCTTACTGGCGGGTGGGTCGGCCAGAAGGCCTGGGGCTTGGCACCTCTCTCTCCACCCCAACAGAGGCTCAAAACCACTGTCTACTGGGAGCGCAGCCATGGAGGTGAAAATGATACTTTCCTTCCACCTCCTAACCTACTGGCGTTTCCCAAACGTGTCGGGTAAGAATCCCGTCAAGTGCCTCTTGGGACACGGACTCCAGGTCTTATTCCAAAGCCACTGATTCAGGAGCCAGCAATCTAGAGACCGGGCAAATGTGCCAATTATGGCAGGCCTTCTGCAAACCACGCCTTCCTCCACCGCCAACCCCACTCAGGAACCTTAGTCCTACCAGCACTCTGCCGCAGGACACCGCAAACTCGAAAGGGCAGGGACCAAGTCTACCACGACCACCGCTGCGTCCCAGCACCTGGCCCCCTGCCGGGCCCAGTGCTGACACGGCTCGGTTCCCAAAACTGCAAAGAACGCGGAGTTGCTGAGGACACCAAACAGCATCACCCAGCAGCGCAGGCAGCGCTGCTCTGAGGCCGCAGAGCTCTCTTCCCCACACCTTCCTGCGTCCATACCGGGGGTCACGATGTTTTTGGTCTGGTTGTAAAACATCAGGTAGATTCCAGAAAAGGGTGCATCACGCAGAAGGGTTGCTGTCAGGCCACTGAAGAGCCCACGGTGGCCTTCGCTGCGGCAGATGCTCCTCAGGGCCGAGAAGACGCTCTCGTAGCCATACCGCCCGCTCTGCAGAGGAAGCACAGGCCAGGGGCTGGAGCAGGCCCGACGCGGCCTCACGGGAGGCGGCATTACGGGGCGCGGGTCACGCGTGGCTCGGGTTCTCTGACCCCAGCAGCCTCACTTTCGATTCTACATCGGGAGCCACGTGACCATAGCCCAGGGCCTCTGGTTCTCCGCCCCGAAGGCCCCAAGCGGTCAGACTCACCTCGTACCGCGTCTTGATCACAGTGATGGGTGACATGCAGACCCCTGCCACGGAGCGAGAGCCCACTCCCAGGATGACGGACTCCAGGGCGGTGGGCGGGTGGCCTCGCAGGAAGTGCTGCTTCAGGGAGTAGAGGGTGCCAAAGTAGATGCCAATGCCGGGGACGCACCTCACGATGGACTGCGGCAAGGTCAGGGGAGAGGAGTCAGGCTGCACTGTGAGATGCGGTCTTAGCCAGCACGGCCAAGCCTTGCATGCCAGCAGGGGACTGACGGTATGGAGGGACACCAACAAGAAGGGGGAAGTGAGAGAGGAGAGAAGGCAGCTGGCCACTATTGCCCTGGGTGACGCCATCCCTCTGGGGAACTCTGGGAATTGGCCTAGGGCGCCTCCCTGTTACCCTCCATCTGAGGAGGGTGAGTGAGATTTCTAAGAATCAACTGTCCTCTTCCATCGGGTGAAGGGCCATGCGGGCCAGGGGGGCCGTTCATTCCCTGGCACTTCTGGCAAAGTGAGTTCCTAGGGGCAGAAGAAGCCAGCAGGTAAAGAAATGCAGGCATGGTCTGCGTGCACTCAAGGGCAAGGGCAAGGGCATGCTGGTGTCTGAGGGTACCAGCTGCGTCGACTCTACTCTTGCCACGTCCCCGGACGCGCCGTAGCCAGGGCCCACGGTGGAGCGAGCACTCCCCTGAGCCCTACCAGCAGCGGCAGCGGGACACCAACACGGGGCCATCCGGGTCGTCCCCCGGCTGCCGCCGCTCACCCCCCCTAACAAGAGAGCAACACGTGAGGTGCTGAGAGATGGCCGGCTGCTAAAGCAAAGGGGGCAAGACACGATCCAAGGGGCAGCTTACAGGCGACATCCCCTTCCAAAGGCCCAGAACACTCTCCGTGCGAACCACCGTCCAGAGCAGAGCCAGCATCCCAATGCGCCTGGATCTGAGAGACAGAACAGAGGTGCAGAGGAGAAAGGAATTCCTCAGACGCCGTCCTCACCAGAGCTGCCCACCCAAAGGCTGCTGTGCGGGCCTCTTTCCTAAGAACGCTCGGGAGTCTCTGCAACCTCCTCGGAGGAACTCCGAGCTCCGCTGTGGTCACACGGGAAGGATGACCTCCCCTTCCACGTGCATGCCGTGTACTTCCCACAGTGCCGAGCCCAGGACGGGGCACAACACGGACACTTCAGACGTGCGTTATCTCCAGAAAACCACCCACACTGCTGGTACTGGACAGCACAGTTAGGACATTCGGGCTAGGATAATAAAATATGAATGTCCCCAGGGCAGGGCCCAGGAAATGTCCCTGGGCGGGGGGAGACCCGTTTAATTAACAAGAAATGTCCACAGGATGGGAGGTGACTTAACCTGACCGGGATGCATGGTGTGGAAGTTGTTGAAACCCTTTCCTCAAAGCGATGTGGGCGCAGGCCTTACCCATGGGCTGAGGGCTGCAGGGTCTGCAGGCGGGTTTTGAGGAGGTCTAGGGGCTGGAACAGGAGGGTGGAGCAGGTCCCACTGATGGAGCCACACAGGAAAGCTTTGATCACCGGATGCAGCTGCAGGGCAAGAGACCGCTGTGTCAGCAACTTTTGTCACTCCGGCCTCGGACTTCCCGCCCCCGCACTGGTAGGGGCGGCTTAGAAGACAGTGTGCTGCTGCTCTGTATTACCTTCCCACTTCAGAGAAGGGAAACGTGAATTAGGCCACCAACCACACCTCCCTCTCTGAGAGACAAGGTACTGGCCATGGCCTCAGCTTCACAGAGCCGAAGCAACTGAAGGGGAGTGTCCGAACCAAGGTCGCCAGGCTCTCTTGGTTCGGACACTCCCCTTCAGTTATCAGGCCTGCAGATATTTATTGGAGCAAGACAAAGAAGCAAAACCACAAGCTCAGCTTAGATGTAAGACAGGGACCACTTCCTGTAAAACAGGGACCATTTCCTGTAAAACCTATCAACTTCCTTAATGTAAAGCTTTCCCTTTCTCTCTCCTCTCCACACATCTCCCTGCAACGGAATCAGATCACAAGACAGTGTATAGACCAGCAGCCACCCTGGGTTTGGTGGCCCTCCTTCAAACCGGGACAGTCGCACACACTGGCTAATCTAGAGGCACCACCAGGAGGGGCAAAGGCTAAATGTACTCCATCCGAGGAAAGAAAAGCCCTCTTCTCCAGAGGAGACCCTCAGCGAACTCCATCCCAAAAGGTCTTCTCTCTCCTCATTAAATGGCATCTGCACTGTTTTTTTTTTTTTCTAAACAAATGATACACCATGGTCCTAAAATGCTGTTAGACAAAGTTGCTGGTTATACACACAGAGCCACCAGCGCAGAGCAAAGACGTCTGTAACCCGTGGCTATTGGTCCCACATGGGAATCACTCCACCACACCCCTACCAGACGGCCAGGTCTGCCGATAACTGAACCCACTAAAAAGGCTAAGTAAATTCAGATAATAATACTGGAGGTTATCACTCCATTCAAACGGCTTTCGGAGTATCAAAGTGACAGAATTAGTCAGACAACACATAGGCCGGAGCAAAGAGCGCACCCCTCGCCAGTGTCCCTTCCCTGTCCCGCAAGGAGGGAAGGAGGGGTCCCTGTGCCTTCCGATTCCCTGTAAGCTGGCGGTCTCGTCCTTCCCGATGCCCTCTCCCCTGCTGGCAGCAGCGTTCCAAGCCTGATGCCCCCCCCCAATCACCCCTCAGCCCCCACGACCTGCCACCATCCAGCTAAAGGGGGCGCTCGCACGCTCACCAAGCGTCCCTCTCCCATCCTGGGCCTTCTCTTACTTGGCCTTGGTGGTGCATTTCAAACAGCTGGCTACCTCTAGGTCTCTGGCTTCCGTCTCCTCCTCAGGCTGGGAGGTTGTGGTTCCCCTTATCTCCCCCAGCCACAGCCCCTCAGGTCCACCTCACCCACACCCTAGGCCACTACGCCAACGCCCAGCTCACACTCCAAAAGGGACACCCATCCCCAGCTGCGCACACTGCAGCCCTGCTCCGCTCCCTGCGCGTCCCAGCAGCAAATCTGGGAGACGCAGAAGGAAATGGCAGAGAAAACGAAATTCCCTGCAGCCCACTGTCAAATACTTGAGGCAGGCAGAGCAAAACATTTCTCCAGGAACTTGAAACAACCTTAGCGTGCCAACAGCTAGGCCTCCAGGATCCAGGGTCTTCTTTACCACATGACAGTCCCTTTGGAAACTTCCCCCAACTCCCAAGTGTTCAATCAGTCTATCCTTACAGTCTGGGGGCAGCTCTTCCCGTCACGGGTCCTGTCTCCAAGAGGTGTTTCTGTGCTTTAATAAAGACGCCTTTTTGCACCGAAGATGTCTCGGGAATCCTTTCTTGGGCATCAGCTGCGGACCTCACCATCACTCCAAAATCCCATCAGCTGTACCTACTGCTTCAGGACAGTCCTGCTGCCGGCCCTCCGTGTCCCCAGAGCCTGCCCACCCGGATCCATGCCAGTGGTCTCCTTGGCAGTCTCCAGCCCCCGCCCTGCTGACCCACCCTCCCCGGAGCTCCTGGAGCAGCTCTGGGTGAGGCCCTATGTATACCCCCTCAAGATCTCACAGCATTTTTAAAAGCTAGATATTTGGGGCACCTGGTGGCTCTGTCGGTTGAGCCCCCGACTTCGGCTCAGGTCAGATCTCACGTTCGTGGGTTCGAGCCCCACGTCAGGCTCTGTGCTGACAGCTAGCTCAGAGCCTGGAGCCTGCTTCGTGTTCCATGCCTCCTTCTCTCTCTGCCCCTCCCCCTCTCATGCTCTGTCTCTGCCTGTATCAAAAATAAATAAAACATTAAAAAAAAATTTAAAAAAAGCTAGATATTTAAGCCCATTTTACAGATGGAACTGGAGCTCACAGAGGTTATGAATGTGTCACAGGGTTTGAAGCCAGTGGCTAGGCTTACAAGGCCTTCCATGAGTCAGGTGGCCCCCGCTCTCCTCTGAGGCTGTTCTCAGCCTTCCCTCCCTCCCGGAGGGATTCTCGGCTGGCCTCCAGCCTCAGAAAACCCTACTCTAGCTCCTCCCACAGCTGATTCACCCCAGGACGGTGGCCTCTGCTTGGGTCTCCCCAGCTGTGGGAAAGCCCCTAACCCTGACCCACATTGGCATTCATGCTTCTCCTCTAGTACTTCCACTGCGCCTGAGCCCGTGTCCCTAGGGTCTGGGACAGAACTGGCCAGAGCTGTCCTGTTCGTGATGGCACATCCAGCACTGACCACTGAGCTTGGGGGCACAGTCAAAATGGGGCCCAACAGTGAAAAAGGACTGAATGATGTCATACACAGGAAATTGCATTCGGCTCTCCCCGGAGCACAACACCACAGGATGAAGCTCTGCAGGCCTGGCCCCAGGCAGGCTCCCGCCAGTTCTCTGCTGCTTCCCCAGGACTCTCCCCGGTGCTGTCTGGGCCTCGTTTTTCAGGCTGCTGTCCTTCCCCTCCCTCCCTCACTGCAGGATCTATCTTGTGTCATTATTTTCACAGCACAATGCTTGGAGAGAGTATTGGCGTAATAAATATTTGTTGAATAAACAATAGAGCCCGAAAGTTTTTCAACTTTGTAATTTTCCAGGTCCATTAGCACACAGCAGATGCTCCATACATACCAGCGGTATAGACTAGCCTCTAATAATTAAAACACACACTAGCATCATTAAAAAAAAAACAACTGGGGACGCCTGGGTGGCTCTGTCCATTGCGAGTCTGACTTTAGTTCAGGTCATGATCTCACAGCTCGTGAGTTCAAGCCCCGCATCTGGGTCTGCTGACACCGCTTCAGATTCTCTGTCCCCTTCTCTCTGCTTCACCCCCACCCCACTCACTCGCCCTCTTAAACATTGGGAAAAAACATTAGAAAACATTTTGGGAAAAAAAAACCCAAAAACTTAAAAAGAAACCAAACCAAACCAGAATTTACACTTTTCATTTAAACAGGCGTAAAATACTGTCCTACGACACAACCTTTGAAAGCATGTTTGATTTTTTTCCTAAAAAACCTAAAGTTATTGAAGGTAAAAACAAGGAGTAACAATTTTGGTGTTTTGAGGAACCAGGGCAAAAACAACCAAAGGATACACAGTGCAGAGAGGCATGAAGTAGTACTTAAAGAGTCGCTAAACGGATTCCCAAAGCAATTTACACCCCTTCAAAAAACTAAATCCTAAATCCAATTCCGATCTCGAGGCCAGAGCTTCGAAGGAGGTGTAGAGCCACAGTCGTGGCCTTTTTTTAAGGATTAACAAAGGAAAGAAAGAAAGAAAAAAGGAAAAACACCTCCGCACCCCGCCCGCCAGCGCCGGGAGGTGGACACCGCCCAGGGCCTAGCGGCGCAACACTCCGCGCGCCTCCACTCCGCCTGCCCCGCCTCCGCCTCCGCCAATGGCGGCCAGGCGGCCCGACCGCGGCAGCCAATCCAGGCGCAGGGGGCGTGGCCCCGGGGCCCAGCCCGCGGCTCCAACTCCCGGCCTGCCGGGAGGGTAGACCCAGGCACTGCGCTCCCGCCGGCCCGCGGGCGCAGCTGGCCCCCGTCGCTCCAGCACCCGCCGCCTCTCAGGCTCGGGGCTACTAACGGTCGGGCGACGGTCCACACACCAGCGCCATCCCACCACCGCCACTCTAGGGATCCAACTCAAAAGTAACGTCCGTAGCGCCCGCACGTCGTCCAAGGGCGCGCGGGCAGGCTCGCCGATACCCCCAAGACCCCGGCAATTCCGCCCACTCTACCCAACACCACCCAGCGGCGAGACCTTCGCCAGCCTGTCCTAAGGAGGGCTCTCGTCTCCTCCTTCGTCCCCCCTTTTCTGTTCCCTTAGTCAGTCCATCCTTCCCGCGCCACGGCCCCAAGCTGTTCTGCGCGCATCTGGAGAGCCGAAAAGGCTCCCAGAGCGCCGCTGACCATCGGCAACCTCCAGAACGTCCCCCTGCGGGCCGGCGGGCCCGGACCCCCGCCTCCCACCCCTTGAGTTTACCATAAGCGTCTCCACCCTGTCTCCGACATCTTGAGGCTGCAGCAGCGCGGGGCGTGACTCCTGGATCATTGGAGAGTGGGCCGGCAAGTGCGCCGGGCTCAGCGTGCCGTCAGCGGGAGCTCGGGCCAGCGCTGGCGACCCGGGGGGACAAAGCGACGCGGCCGCAGGGCTGGGGCGCCACGCTGCCAGGCGGCGGCTCTGCCGTCGGCGCCCGTAGGGGGCCGGGCCCGCGCGCCCACCGGGAACTGCTCGCTGCTCTTCACTGGCTCCGCGGAAGCCGTGCCTCTGCAGCCCCGCCCATCCCGGGCCGCCGCACGCTCCGGGACCCCAGGACTGGGGGCGTCCGGGGGTGCAGAAAGCCGGAGGAACTGCACCGAGCCGCGGGATTCCGCTTCCGGGGTTGGACGCGGGTCTGGAGCGCCTGAACGCGGTCGCCCTAGTGCCACCTAGTGAAGACGCCCGGAACTGCAGGGCCTGCCCGTTCCCTGCGTTGGAGGCGCGTCCGCGCGGAGCCCCGCCTCCGGCTGCGAGATGTGAACTTGGCTGCCAAGCCGCGCGTCCTGCCCGGTAAGGCCTGTGCCTGTTGAACTTCAAATGTGGCTCGTGTGCTTGAGGACCAGAATTTTAAATTGCATTTAACTTTAGTTAATTTGTATTAAAAAACGGTTGCAGTGTGGAATAATTTTCCGTTAAACACTATTGTTTTGGCGGACGCACCTCTCCTGTTGGACACTGGAAATTTAGTGTAGGAATTGACATGTTTGTAAGTGATCCGTACACCGCATTTCTAAGACTTACAGCAATATGGTAAAATAACTTATTAATAATCGTTATGTTATTACATGGCGTATGATATTTTGGATATATTGGGTTAGCTATATTATTAAAATTAATTTTGCATGTTGCTTTTTCCTTTTTTTAATATGGCTACTAGAATATTTAAAATCACACATGTGGCCCACACTACATTTCTGTTGGACCACGCTGGTCTGGATGTTTCAGATTATGTTTTATCTCTCATTTGGACTCTGGGAATAACATTTACGGTCTCCCAACTTCTCATTATTCCTTTCCTGGGAGAGCCATGCAAAGTATTGCTACTGGGATCCTGACATTCCTGTTGAAAAGGGCAGGTGCACACCTTCAATGTACCTGATTGTCTGCAGGATAAAGTCCAAACTTTCATGATGACAGTGTTCGCTAGTTTCTAGCATTCATTCTCTGCTGGGAGGAAATGTAGGTCTGGAAAGTAACATAATTTAGGGAGCAAGATGCTGTTTTTTTAAGGCTTGATTCCTGAGTTACTGAGGCACAAGGAACAGGCAAGAAAGTAGTTCTTCATCCCTGGAAGGGATTAAGCGAAGCATACACATTAAAAAGGGGCACCTCGGTGGCTCAGTCTGACTTCAGCTCAGGTCATGATCTCGAAGTTCATGAGTTCGAGCCCCACATTGGGCTCTGTGGTGACAGCTCGGAGCCTGGAGCCTGCTTCAGATTCTGTGTCTCTCTCTTTCTCTGACCTTCCCCCACTTGCACTCTGTCTCTCAATAAATGAATACATGTTTAAAAAATGTAAAAATACATAGACAAATCTGTCCGGTGTTTGTTAAAAACTTTGCTATCCTTTGTTCTAAAGGCAAGGCTCATTTTCATTGTGAAGTGTCGATATCTAAGTGGAAACTTTTATTTTTAAGTAGAAACTTAAAAAAAATTTTAATGTTTATTTATTTTTGAGAGAGAGACAAAGTGTGAGGGGCAAGGGGCAGAGAGAAAGGGAGTGACACAATCCGAAGCAGGCTCCAGGCTCTGAGCTGTCAGCACAGAGCCTGATGCGGGACTTGAACCCATGAACTACTAGATCATGACCTGAGTCAAAGTTGGAGTCCTTACCGCCATCCAGGTGCCCCAAATGTTTATTTTTAAGTAGACTTCACAGCCAGTGCAGAGCCCAGCATGGGGCTTGAACTCACAACCCTGAGATCAAGACATGAGCTGAGAGCTGAGATCAAAAGTCAGATGCTCAGGGACCTGAGCTGCCCAGGTGCCCCTGAAACTTCTTTTTGAAGGGACAGCTACAGGGGCACCTGGGTGGCTCAGTTGGTTAAGCGTCTGACTTCCCCTCACAGACCGAGGGTTTGAGTCCTGCATTGGGCTCTGTGCTGACCACTCAGAGCCTGGAGCCTGCTTCAGATTCTGTGTCTCCCTTTCTCTCTGCCCCTCCTCACTCTTTCTCTGTCTCTGTCTCTCAAAATAAAATAACAAAGACAAATAAAAAAAAGAGTAAAGAGACAGCTACATTTTCCCCCAGCAGGCAAGGATTTCCACTTTTGAGAAACAGTGGATTGGTGCACTTCAGAGGCTGCTCTTGGCTGCTCTGGGAACGGGGACCCAGACTGCAAGCCTGCTGGCTGCCCCCCCCCCCCCCCCCCCCCCCCCCCCCCCCCCCCCCGCAGGTAGGTGGGCTTCGTTCTGGGCTCAGGAGAAATGGGCTGGCTTTCAAGGCTGGTGGGTGCCTGCCAGGGTTTCCTCCTTGGTGTCTGTTCCTGCCACACTCCCAACCCTGGAGCCCCGAGTTCTGGCCCCCCAGCCCCTCCAGACCTCCTCCCGTATTCTTGGGGACTTGGAAATATATGAGATCATGCGGAAGAAGCATTACCCATTAGCAGATGAGGGAGGGTTTGGAAGCAACATTTAAAAGCAAAACTTGGAGCAGTGAGTTAACAAATAAAAGAAAAATATATGGTGAAAACACTGTGTGACTTCAGTTCAAAACAAGGTCATCGGGGCGCCTGGGTGGCTCAGTTGTTTGAGTGTCCGACTCTTGGTTTTGGCTCAGGGTCGTGAGATCAAGCCCCGTGTTGGGCTCTGCGCTGGGTGTGGAGTCTGCTTCAGATTCTCTCTCTTTCTCCCTTGGCCCCTCTCCACAGCTCATGGTTTCCCTCTGAAATAAATAAATAAATACATAAATAAGTTTAAAAACTAGGCCATTAACATCAGGCACCGCTTTCCTGAATTGTTTGCTGTCAGTGGAAGGTGATTTTTGCTTTTCTGAGTTGGGTGTTAGGATTTCGTAGTGCTTTCCAGTCCCGGTGACCGCAGCCACTCTCTCTGCAGGATGCATGACCCCCCCACCCCCACCCCCGACGCTCCCTCCACAGGAGCTTCTACACCTGGAGTTCCCGCCTTCAGTCCCAGTCCGTCAGTCAGTCGGTCTGTCTGACAAGGAGGACCCTGGAGTAAGCTCGGAAACTGGCGATGGATGGGAGGCGGAGTCTGTCCCCCAGGCGGCTCTGGCTCCCTACCGACCAGGCCTGAGGAAGAGGAGCCCTACAGGGCCTCGCACCTGTGTCACCTCGCTGGGCACCAGCTGGCTGGGACAGCGGACAGGACATAGTGACGTGTCCCCCAGGCTTCCGGGAAACCCGCTCGAGGGTCGTCTGCTGTCTGTCTGCCTGGAGCCAGAGCTGCTTCTGGAAATGCCTAGATTCCCGTTACTGGTGTCAAAGCAAGGAGCCCACTTTTGCCCTCTGGGAGCGAGGAGGGGTCAAGAAGGGAGACATGATGCACGCGATATGGCCACAGTCCCCTCCCCTCTGATGTGGGAAATGTTGAGGTTAGGAGTCAGCAGCCAAGACAGAATTTTAAAAAAATCTGTTTCCTTAAATTCAAGTTAGTCAACATACAGCATAGTATCAGTTTCAGGAGCAGACCCAGGGATTCATCAGGTCTGTGTCCCACCAAGGCCTCATGCCAACAAGTGCTCTCCTTAATGCCCCTCCCCCCCCCCCCGCCCCCCCCCCCCTCCAGCAGCCCTCAGTTTGTTCTCTGTACATGAGAGTCTCTAAGGGTCTGTCTCCCTCTCTGTTTTTATTTTATTTTTCCTTCCCTTTCCCTATGTTGTGTTTCTTAAATTCCACATACTTCTTGAGAAGTCTTCAGTGAGAAAAGATTTTTTTTAATTCTTTTAACATTTATTTATTTTTGAGAGACAGAGAGACGGCGTGAGCAGGGGAGGGGCAGAGAGAGAGGGAGACACAGAATCTGAAGCAGGCTCCAGGCTCTGAGCTGTCAGCACAGAGCCCGACATGGGGCTTGAACCCATGAACCTTGAGATCATGACCTGAGCTGAAGCCAGATGCTTAACTAACTGAGCTACCCAGGTGCCCCTGAAAGAACGTTCTTAAGAACCTCTTAGGGCATGTGCCTCAGCAGCCGGGAAAGCCATCCCTGGCGCATGGTCCCGAAGGTGGGCACAAACCCGCGGGGGAGAATTCCAATGGCATCACCAGAAGCGTTGGCACAGAGGTGGTCCTGTTGCCGGCTGGGGCTTCGCCGAGAGAGAAATCCCTTCCTCCTCCTGTGCCAGTGAGGAAATTATGAAGTGGGGTTTGTGAGTGAAAGGCTAGGAAAGAATTCTTGAGACGTCTTTGGTGGAAAAAGGTGATTTTACGAAGGCACCGAGGCAGGACCCGCGGGCAGAGCAGAGCTGCCCGGGGGTTGTGAGGAGTGACTGATCACATGCTTTTAAGTTTGCGGAGGGCAAGGGTAAAGATAAAGTTCCTTTCCAAGGAATTTCAGATGCTGATAGCAGGGCCTGCAGGACCTTGAAGACTTAGCTGTTGTCAAGATAAGGCTGCTTTTAGTTTTTAATGACATGTAAACATTAAGGCAAGAAGGCAGCCATAGACTTCTTTTCTTTTTTAATTTTTTAAATGTTTTTATTAATTTTTGAGAGAGAGAAGGGAGGGAAGAACAGAGAGAGAGGGAGATACAGAATCAGAACGAGCCATCAGCACAGAGCCTGACGCGGGGCTTGAACCCACAAATGTGAGATCATGACCTGAGCCGAAGCCGGACACTTAACTGACCGAGCCACCCAGGAGCCCCAGCCATAGGCTTCTTGAAGAGTGTTATACACTGTGGGCCTCTGGCATTTATCAGCGGGCTGCAGGCTGTACGGGATTTAATTTAAACTACATTTTTCCGGGCTTTGTTTCCCTCATCACCAGTGACCATCGCCTCCAGCCTCACCACTGAGCGGAGGAAGGCCGGGCTGTGAGGGCACCGCGGGGCGACTACTGTGAGAGTGAAATGGTACAGCTATTCACGGGCTGGTCTCAGACGCCACGCTGTGTGTGTGTGTGTGCGCGCGCGCGCGTGCACGCGCCCCTGCAGCGTGGGAGTCCTGGGGTTCTACTCCAAGGGCCAAGGCGTCCTGGGCGACGGCAGGATAGAAGCTGCAAAGCCAAGCCAGGCTGTGTGGCGTCCCTGCTCACCCCCGCGTGGGAGCCGCAGGCCCTCCATCTCCACCGCCACCCCCCAGTTCTCTCTCCTCTGCGTTGATCAAGCTCCTCTTGTTTTCCTGCCATTTTCCCAGTCAGGAGACTACACTTTGGCTACAAGTTCACAAACACACGCACATGTTTCCTCCCAGGCCCTGACTGGTTTGAACTGCCCAGGGGTGAGCGGGACCTGTCCACGCTTTGTCTGCTATCGCTCATTCTGCCCACACACGGCAAGTTTTCTTTGTCTTTGGCAGGAGGGCCCCATTGGTGAATACGATTCCTTGTGAGATGGTGAGTGTTACGGGTCAACTCGACTAGGGTTATAATCCCCAGTCATTCAGTCTACACCAATCTAGGAGTTGCTGGGAAGGGAAATGTTAATTACACCTACCATCAGTACACAGTAGTGAAGGAGGTCATCTTCAATAATCAGGGTGGGCCTGGTCTAATCAGCAACATGGCCTTGAGAACAAAACCAAGTCTTCCCTGAGGAGGAACATCGTGCCCAGTACTGTAGCTTTAGTTCTGCCCCACAGTTCCCAGCCCTGACGGCCTGCCCTGTGGATGGCAGCTCGCCAGCGCTCACAACCACATAAGCCAGTTCCTTGAAATAAATCTGTCTATCCATCTATCTATTAATATTATGTAATAGCTGCATAACAATCTATTAATGTAATATTTTACATGTGTGTATATCCACACACACACACACACTTCTCTGGAGAACTCCGACCAATACATTTCGTTCCCCTCCGTGGAGCACAGGGTCTGTGTCCCCCTCCTCCCTGTGCGTCCCTGAAAGCCCTCGGATGGAGCATGCCACTTGCAGAAAAAGTGGCTTTTGGGAGCAGACCGTGCCGCCTGCGTGTGACCTTGGCTCTGTCACCTGCCAGCTGTGTGTCCACCTCAGCGTCCCCATTACTCAAATCAGAGATAGAAGGACCTACTTCCCAGGACTGCAGGGAAGAGCACATTAAATCATGTGTCTGTCGGTGTTAAGGAAGAGGCTAATTAAATGTTGGGAATTAATTCAGAGGGGGCCCAGCATACCTGCAGCCTGACTTAGATATTCACAGGCGCATCGCTTGGTGTTCCCTAAGTCCAAGGTGACCACAGTTCATCAGCACCCCGGGCAGATTACATGTATATTTGAACACATAATCCATCTTCAAGCTGTCGCCTTGTCCTTGGACGAAAAAGGAACATCTGAGACTGGTCCACAAAGAGCAGAAGTAGAAAGTCCACCTTGCAGTCAGGATTGCTGCACGGGCCCTCACCTTCCACCCTAACGCATGGAACAACTCCGCACCAGCTCCCGCCTGACTTGGACCCGGGCAAGGAAAGAGACCTCTTGTAGGCGATGCTCACGGTCCCTGTAAAGCCTGCGTTGGCGCTGTTTCCCAGCATGGAAGACAGGCGTGCCGGGCACCTGGGGGCTCAATGGGTTAAGTGTCGGATCTTGGTTTTGGGTCAGGCCATGCGCTCACAATTCATGGGTTCGAGCCCCGTGTGGGGCTCCTCGCTGCTCGTGCTGAGCCTGCTTGGGATTCTTTATCTCTCCCTCTCTCTATCCCTCCCCTGCTTGTGCTCTCTCTCTCTCTCTTTCTCAAAGTAAATAAGTAAACTAAAACAAACAAAACCTAAAACCAGTGGTGCCTATCCTGGTGCTCACTGAACCACCATGGATAGTCCTGTGGGGCCAGATGAGGGGAGACAAGGAAAGAGACAGTGACCTGGGATTTCACTTGGCACAGCCAGGAGCTGGCGAGGCAAGGTGCTGAGGCCCCCTGCCCTCCGGGATCGGATCCTTGCCTCCCTAAGGGGGAAGCAGAGAAGTGAGAGAAAGAGGAGGCGAGGAGCAATGTCCCAAGCCAGCTGCACCTGCTTAGGAGGGAATGAGCTCTTCAGCGTGGCAGAAGGAGGCCTCCCCCCACCGCCAGCCTCAACTCACATTCTGCGCAGTCTGGCCTCCCCTCCCGGGCTACCGCCCTGACTCCAAATCCTACATTTCTAGCCACGTGACCTCAGTCACAAAACCGCTTGGGGCATCTGGGCCTGCAGCTTCTTTAAGAGAGAAAAAATGGAATACCTCTTCCTAAGAATTTTTGTGAGCAACGAACATAACCAAAGTTCCCTGCACAGGGTCTGGCGTATATTAGGACCCAAGAAGCATTCTTTTCTCCTTTGTCATGGTTAATAGCTGCTGCGTGTTCTGCTGCTCTTTAGGGGGTTCAGGATCAGAGAAGAGGTCCCTGAATAGGGTGGGTCGCCGCCCTGCTCCAGGGAGTCTGTACAATGAGGTTTATGTCCCTTTGTGCAGCAGTAACGGAGAGCCTGCTCAGCGCAGCCACAGACTCACCAGCTAGCCTCGGGCCCCCCGCTCCTCTTTGGCCAGGAAAAAGCTCATTAAAAAAAATTTTTTTTAGGTCTTTGTTTTATTTTGAGAGAGAGAGAGAGACAGAGAGTGAGAGGGAGGGGAACAGAGAGAGAGGGAGACACAGAATATGAAGACAGGCTCCAGGCTCTGAACTGTCAGCACAGAGCCCGATGTGGGACTTGAACCCACGGACTGTGAGATCATGCCCTGGGCTGAAGTTGGCTGCTCGACTGACTGAGCCACCCAGGCGCCCCAGGAGAAAGCTCATTGGAGCTCCTGGCTGGGATGGTCCCCCAGCGTCACCCAGACCGCCCCTGCAGGGGCTCCACAGCAGGCAGACACACCTCTGGGTCACTGTGAACAATGACAGACTGAAAGCCAGAGTCTCCATCTCTGTGATCTGGGGAAAGAGGTGGGAGTCTTCTACCGCTTGGACTAGAGAGGAGAGTCAGGTAGGGGAGGGGACCTCAGGCTGGAGACTGCCCCTCGGGGTGGTGCATCCCTCGGGGCAGAAGACCCCTGACCCAGAGGGAGCCTGTACCTCCTGGACTGGCCCACAGCCCTCGGAGGGAGGAGAACACCTTCCGAGGAGGAGAAGAGGCTAGCTGTGTGAGGAGTGGGCTGCCCATGAACTGGGGATCCCACAGTTTCTACCGACTGAGTACCAAATACTAATTGGAAAGGCACGGATTTGGGGCCGATCAAGGAATTAGCAGGTGAAAATCCTTTCCATAAATAAGCAAATCGGTCTCCTCCTCTGACTGCCAAGGTCTGAAGTTTTCCTATACAGTATCATCTCCAAGGGAGGTGGGCAAGGTTTAGAAGCCTTCGTCACAGTTCTGGAGCCTCTGATACATAAAACCCAAACACACATCAAACACCTGCGATTTTGCTGAGAATCTCCAAGCAACATTTCTCATGACAAGTTAACTACATAAAATCAGAATCTTCCAGGGACGCCAGGGTGGCTCAGTCGGTTGAGCATCTGACTTCAGCTCAGGGCGTGATCTTGGGGTTCCTGAGTCTGAGCTGCGCATCAGGCTCGCTGCTGTCAGCGTGGAGAGCCTGCTTGGGATCCTCTGTCTCCCTCTCTCTGCCCCTCCCCTGTCACGCTATTTCAAAAATGAATAAATACTAACAACAACGACGACAATCAGAAGCGTCGAATCCCGTCCTCTGTCCCTTCTAAGCGTCTACCCTTTTCCATCTGTGTTCCTTCAACCCATTCGGGATCACAGCTCACACTGACCACTAGGGGGAGCATGAACGCTGTCCCCAACAGGTTCCGGCTCTGCCTGGGGACCGTAAGATGCCAGGCTGGTGGTGTTTATTCTCATTTTACAGACTTGAAAGCAGCCAGAAGGGCAGTGTGCTAATGGGAAGAAGTTATGGAGAATGAATTCAAATGCCACTCTACTATCTACTTGCTGGCAAAAGAGCCCCCAGCAGGAGGGCAGCAAGGATTGGAGATCATTCCCAGGCTTTCCCCCAGACTTCGGAGCCTGCCTGTCTATAACGGAGGATCTGTATTTCTCTCCATCTGTGCAGGTAAGAAAGGGCGGATACATGAAACTGTGAATAAGCCAATAACAAGCTGGAAAAAAGTAGCAACAGTGTAGGCATGGGGGGGCGGGGGGGGGCGGTTGATTGGTTCCAGCGAATAGAAACTCTAACCAGGTAGAAGGTACAAAAAGGTGTTGCTATATCATGAATTATCCAGGATTCCTGGGAGGGGGGCTGGGCACCGCATCTGGTCCTCTCCTCTGTCTGCCAGAAAAGGGAGTCTCTGGTTGAACCTCCAGGTGCAAGGTGGCGGTAAGAAGGCACAATAAACCAGGTGGCCAACCAAGGTGCAGCCTCTCGGGAGTGAAGCCTGGAAGACACGGGAGCAGGACGGGGAAGCGGCCGGGAAAAGACCGCGTCTTTGATGCACATACCCCCATTTCACCGGGAGCCGCGAGACTTTCCCAGACTACAAGTTGCCATGTGCAAGTAGGGATCCCTCCAACATGCAGATCTGACGGTTGCATTCTCCTACCCAGTACTCTTCTGGATAAGTCCAGAATTATTTTATTTAAAGATAGTTTATTGTCAAGTTGGTTTCCATATAACATCTAGTGCTCTTCCCCAGAAGTGCCCCCCTCCATGACCATCACCCCCTTCTCTTGTCCCTCTCCCCCTTCAGCCCTCAGTTTGTTTTCAGTATTCAAGAGTCTCTCATGATTTGCCTCCCTCCATCTCTGTAACTCTTTTCCCCCCTTCCCCTCCCCATGGTCCTCTGTGAGGTCTCTCCTGTTAGACCTATGAATGAAAACATATAGTATCTGTCCTTCTCTGCCTGACTTATTTCACTTAGCATGACACCCTCGAGTTCCACCCACATTGCGACAAATGACCAGATATCATTCTTTCTCATTGCCATGTAGTACTTCATTGTGTACATATACCACATCTTCTTTATTCATTCATTGGTTGATGGACATTTAGGCCCTTTCCATGATTTGGCTATTGTAGAAAGTGCCACTATGAACATTGGGATAAATGTGCCTCTATGCATCAGCACTTCTGTATCCCTTGGGTAAATCCCCAGCAGGGCTATTGTTGGGTCATAGGGGAGTTCTACTGATATTTTTTTGAGGAGCCTCCACACTGTTTTCCAGAGTGGCTGCACCAGTTTACATTTCCACCTACAGTGTAGGAGGGTGCCCATCTCTCCACACCCTCGCCAGCATCTATAGTCTCCTGATTTGTTCATTTTAGTCACTCTGACCAGTGTGAGGTGGTATCTCAGTGTGGTTTTGATTTGTATTTCCCTGATGATGAGTGATGCTGAGCATCATTTCATGTGCCTGTTGGCCATCTGGATGTCCTCTTTGGAGAAGTGTCTGTTCATGTCTTCTGCCCATTTCTTCACTGGATTATTCATTTTTTGGTTGTGGAGTTTGATGAGTTCCTTTTAGATTTTGGATACTAGCTTTTTATCCAATATGCCATTTGCCACTATCTTTTCCCATTCTGTCAGTTGCCTATTAGTTTTCTTGATTGTTTCCTTTGCAGTACAGAAGCTTTTTGTCTTGATGACATCCCAATATTTCATTTTTGTTCTTGATTCCTTTGCCCTTGGGGATGTGTCGAGTAGGAAATTGCTGCTGCAGTTGAGGTCAAGGAGGTTGTTTCCTGCTTTCTCTAGGGTTTTGATGGTTTCCTGTCTCACATTCAGGTCCTTCATCCGTTTTGAGTTTATTTTTGTGTATGGTGTAAGGAAGTGGTCTAGTTTCATTCTTCTGCATGTTGCTGTCCAGTTCTCCCAACACCACCTGTTGGAGAGGCTATCTTTTTTCCATTGGATACTCTTTCCTGCTTTGTCAAAGATTAATTGGCCATACACTTGTAGGTCCAGTTCTGGGCTCTCTATTCTATTCCATTGGTCTATGTGTCTGTTTTTGTGTCAATACCATAGTGTCTTGATGATGACAGCTTTATAGTAGAGGCTAAAGTCTGGGATTGTGATTCCTCCCGTTTTGGTTTTCTTCTTCTTCAATATTACTTTGGTTATTTGGGGTCTTTTGTGGTTCCATACGAATTTTAGGATAGTTAGTTCAGCTTTGCGAAGAATGTTGGTGCAATTGTGATGGGGATGGCATTGAATGTGTAAATTGCTTTGGGTAATAATGACATTTTAACAATGTTTATTCTTCCGATCCATGAACATGGAATGTTTTCCCATTTCTTTGTGTCTTCTTCAATTTCCTTCATAAGTTTTCGGCAGTTTTCATCGTTTAGGTCTTTTACATCTTTGGTTAGGTTGATTCTTAGGTATTTTATGGTTTTTTGTGCAATTGTGAATGGGATCAGTTTCTTGATTTCTCTTTCTGTTGCTTCATTATCGATGTATACAAATGCGACTAATTTCTGTAGGTTGATTTTGTACCCTGCAACTTTACTGAAATCATTGATCAGTTCTAGAAGGCTTCTGGTGGAGTCGATCGAGTTTTCCATGTAGAGTATCATGTCATCTGCGAAAAGTGAAAGTTTGACTTCTTCTTTGCCAATTCTGATGCCTTTTATTTCCTTTTGTTGTCTGATTGCTGATGCGAGGACTTCCAGCACTATGTGAAACAGCAGTGGTGAGAGTGGACACCCCTGTCGTGT
>NC_043704.1:152560471-152574608 GCF_006229205.1 Suricata suricatta
TGAACCAGCCCTGAAACCCAGGAATGAATCCCACTTGATCATGCTGGATAATTCCTTGTATATGCTGTTGAATTCGATGTGCTAGTATGTTGTTGAGGATTTTGCATCCGTATTCACTAGGATATTGCCAGAATTCTTTAACATGGCAGCTCAGGCCCCAGGCTTCCCTTCTGGCTGGTTCCTTGGTCTCCCTTCCCTGCCACTAACCATGTCTGCTTCTGCAGTCCTGGGAGCTGGACGTGGTCTCTGTCATCTCGTGGACATTGGTACTTGCTCTGCCTGGTAAGAACAGGCTCATGTATTAAATACATGCGTGAATTCATGAGTCAGATCGGGATAGTATCAGGCACCATCTGCTGCCTCTTTTGGACTTTTCAGGTTTTTGGCAGCCACTTGTAGTCCAATGTAAGGATTATTCCTTGCCCAGGGTGGGCTGCAGCCCCACCATGGTGGACCTTTATAACAAACTTCCGGAGAAGTCAGTGGATGGTCATGGAAAGACCATCAGGTTGCTGATGCTCAGTGCAGTCTCTTAAAGGGGCAGACCTTGGTGAAATTGGGAAAGCTGCCCCTAGTTAGTTTGACCCCCTGTATCAAGATCACTTACCCTGGGCTGGAAGGGGGGCTCTGAATAACGCAGAACTGTTGGCACAACTGAACTTATGTGTGGGCATTTCCATCAAGGTGCTCTGTGCCCCCAGAAAGACTCCCACCACTCTGGGGTAGCTGGCATCAGCCTGAGAGTCAGGGGCAAGGCGGTCTGAGCATGCTGATCTGAGACTCACATGATGTCAGGCTCGAAAAGGAACTGGGCGGCCACCTAGTTTAACTTGCTCATCTTACTGGCCAGAAAAGGGAGGCCGTGAGCCGAGACGCAGTGAGCTTTGGGCTTCCTCGTTCCATGCCTTCTCCATCCGTGTGCGGTCACTCCTGGGGTCTCCTTGTACCACCCACTGAGTCCTGTAGACGAGACAGGTGCGGTACATGGAGAAATGGGGAAGGGGCACTGCCCTCACCCTGGCACAGCCAGTGGGGTCACCGGGGTGATCCACCATGACCAGGAGGAAAGTAAATATCCTCAGGGTCTGTGTATGAGCAGCAGCGTCCCTGGGTACTCACCTGGTCTTGTTCAGGAGCCCTGAAATGGGTTCATTGAACAAATATATATATTTAAGTTTATTTATTTTGAGAGAGACAGAGCCTGGGTGGCTCAGTCGGTTGAGAGTCTGGCTTTGGCTCAGGTCATGATCTCATGGTTTGTGAGTTCAAGCCTCACGTCGGGCTCTGTGCTGACAGCTCGGAGCCTGGAGCCTGCTTCTGATTCTGTCTCCCTCTCTCTCTCTGACCCTCCCTTGCTCATGCTGTTTCTGTCTCTCAAAAATAAAACAAAAAGGGACGCCTGGGCAGCTCAGTCGGTTGAGCATCCGACTTCGGCTCAGGTCATGATCTCACGATTCATGGGTTCGAGCCCCGCGTCGGGCTCTGTGCTGACAGCTAGCTCGGAGCCTGGAGCCTGCTTCAGATTTTGTATCTCCCTTTCTCTCTGACCCTCTACTGCTCGTGCTCTCTCTCAAAAAAAAAAAAAAAAAATTAAAAAATTTTAAAAAAACATAAAAAAATTTTTTTAATGATTAAAAAGTCAATTCAATAGAAAGATTGGTAAGTCTGGGCACCTGGATGACTCAGTCAGCTGAATGTCAGACTCTTGGTTTCTGCTCATGTCATGATCTCAAGGTCAAGGGATCAATCTCTGCTTAAGATTCTCTCTCTGTCTCTCTGTCTCTCTGTCTCTCTCTCTTCCTCTGCCCCTCCCCCGCTCCCCTGTTCAGCTCTCTCTACAGTAAAAAACAAAAAGTTAAAAAAGCTCTTATAAAGGTTTACAGATCTTCTATTTGCGCGCACTTAATAACACAGCTTCAAGATATATGCAGCAATATTAAACAGGATAAAAATGAAACCCAAACTCACAATCACAGTTGGAGATTTTAATGGACCTTCCGCAGTGACTCACAGAATAAGCAAACAGAAAAACCCAGCGAGGATGAAGACGGCCGATCTGCTTCACCAGCTCCAGGCGGCCACACACGATACACCCGTTCTTTTCGCTCTACGTGGGACATTTAGCGCAACAAACCGCATTCTGAGTCGTGGAACAATTCCAGTAAATTCCATAAAAGGGGCACCTGGCAGCGCAGCTGGTGGAGTATCAGACTCTTGATTTCAGCTCAGGTCCTGATCCCATGGGATTCAGTCCTGCGCCACCTCTGCTGGGGAGCCTGCCTGGGATTCTCTTTCCCTTTCCCTCTGCCCCTCCCACGCTTGCACATGTGTGTGCGTGTGTGCGTGTGTGTGCGTGTGCGCTCTCTCTCAAAATAAATAAACTTTGAAATTTTTTTCAAAAATCCAAACGAACACCTCTGTATTCTCTGAAAATAGTGGAGTCAAACTGGAAACTAAAGTATAAACAAATCCCTAGATGTTTGGAAATTTAAAATTAATTTTTAAGTCTATTTATTTTGAGAGAGAGCACGCATGAGGGGGAGAGGGACAAAGAGAGAGGGAGAGAGAGAGAGACTCCTAAGCAGGCTCCTTGCTGAGAGCACAGAGCCCGACGGGGGTCGGGGTTGGGGGGTCCATCCCACGAACCATAAGATCATGACCTGAGCCAAAATCAAGACTCAGAGGCTGAACTGACTGAGTGACCCAGGAGACCCTAAATTAATTTTTGAGCAACTCATGATAAAAAGAATTCACGATGGAAAATAGAAAACAATTTAAACTGAAAAATCAATGAAAATCTTTTATATGAAAATATGTGGAATGTGGTGTAAGTGGTGCTGACAAGAAGTTGTATAGCTTTATTTATTTATTTTCTAACTGTTTTGTCTTTATTTTATTTTGAGAGACCGAGTGAGTGGCGGAGGGGCAGAGAGAGAGGGAGGCACAGAGTCCAAAGCAGCTCCAGACTCTGAGTTGTCTGCACAAAGCCCGACACAGGGCTCGAACTCACAGACTGTGAGGTCATGACATGAGCCAAAATTGGATGCTTAACTGACTGAGCCACAAAGATGCCCCCAAATTTTATAGCTTTGAAGGCATCTTTCAAAAATGAACAAAGGTTGGAGCCCCTGGTTGGCTCAGTCGGTTCAGTGTCCAACTCTTGATCTTGGCTCAGGTCCTGAGTCAGGCTCCACGCTGGGCATGGAGCTGCTCAAGATTCTCTCCCCCTCTGCCCCTCTCCCGCCCTTGCTCTCTCTTTAAAAAAAAAAAAAAGAGAGAGAGAGCAAAGGTTGATAATCAGTAATCTAAGATTTCATTTCAAAAAGCTGGAATAAAAGAAATTAAACCTAAGGAAAGCAGGGAAGATGAAAATAAGAGCAGAAATAAGTATAAAGACAAAAAACAGGAGATCAACAAAGCCAAAAGCTGGCTCTTGGAAAAGGCTGATAGAATTGATAACCCTCATAAGACTGATCAGGAAAACAAAAAAGAGAGAAACTAGAAACTGCCAATATTACGATGAAAAAGGACATAATTTCCTGTTCTCATGTATTAAAAATACTATAAGAAGATATTAACAACAACGATATGCTAATTTGATAATATAAACTGGGAAAATTCTTTAAAAATCACAACTTTCCAAAACCAAGACCAGCAAAAATCTGAATAATCTTTATCTGCCAAAGAAACTGAATACGTAATGTGAAATCTTCCCACGGAGAAATCCCAGACGGCCCCATTAATGGATCTCGCCAAACAAACCTTGAAGGGGGACTTAACACCCAATATTTTACACCGACTCTTGCAGAGAGTAGGGGAAAAGGGATATGTCCCCACACATCTCCTGGAGGCCACATCTGACCAGGACATTGTTTCCTAATTAAGACACAATTAACACACAGTGTGATATAATAATTCAACAGCTCTGTACATTGCTCAGTGCCCGTCATGAGCAGTGCACCTACCGTCTGTCAAACAACACCATTGACTGTGTTTCCTAGGCTGGGCTCTTCATCTCCAGAACTTGTTAATTTTAAAACTGGAGGTTTTTACCTCTGAATCCTCTTTATCTGTTTCACCCATCCACCCAGCGACCTCTCCTCCGACAGCCATCCGTTTGTTCTCTGTATTTAAGAATCTGGTTTTTTGTTTGTTTGTTTGCTTGTGTCTTTTTTATTTGTTCATTTGTTCTGTTTCTTAAATTCTACATATGAGTGAAGTCACATGGTATTTGTTTTTCTATCTCCGACTTATTTCGCTTAGCATAATACCTCTAGGTCTATCCACGTTGTTGCAGTTCTGACCAGGATATTTCACTTTATTTATTTACTTACTTACTTACTTACTGAGAGAGAGAGAGAGAGAATGCATGCATGAGAGCAGGGAGGGGTAGACAGAGAGGGAGAGAGAGAATCCCAAGCAGGCTCCACGCACAGCGGAGAACCCGACTTAGGGCTCTGTCTCACAAACCGTGAGATCGTGATCTGAGCTGAAATCGAGTTGGAGGCTCAACCAGCCAAGCCACCCAGGTGCCCCAAGACTAGGACATTTTAAAAGGAAAATTATAGGGCAATGTTTCTCATAAACACAAATACAAAAATCCCAAGAATGCAATTATTTATTAAAATAATTGTGACCAAGAAGCCATTTTTTTCCAGATAAAATACACATTGTTTTAAGATGAGCAAATCAAACAATGTAGTTTCACCAAATTAACAGAATAATAGAGGAAAACTATATGTTCCCTTTAGTAGATAAGAAAAGGCCCGGTGTCCTTGATAAAATTTAAACTGATATGTGATACACGCTCCACAAAAACTAAGAAAAAAATCCCGAAGTCAACATTATACTGTTAATAGTTAGATATACAGACTATTTCCTGAAAATCATAACAAACTCTTTGGAAGCTGAGATGATTCATTTGCAATAGTAGGAGTTCATTAACTATCGGAAGCGATGCCTTATGTCTGTAACCACATTTCTTTTTTTTAAATTTTTTTACTATTTATTTATTTTAGAAAGAGAGATATGAGCAGGAGAGGTGCAGGCTCCATAGCGTCAGTGCAATGCCCAACACGGGGCTCAAACCCACGAACAGAGAATTCATGACCTGAGTCGAAGCCAGATACCCAACCACTGAGCCATCCAGGCGCCCCCGGAACCACAGTATCCATTCACTTAGCCTCTGTCTCCAGCTTAAATCACCTTTGTCTCCTGAAAGAAGCGCAAGGAGGGAGGCAGAGGCCAGCTTCCAGCCCCCGCCTCACAAAATGTAGTCTGTGCTGGAGGAACGGAAGGGGGTCTGGCAGGAGGAGGACCTTTCCCAGGTCTCCTGAGGGACTCGTTTTCCCATGTAGGTAAGAATGTGGCTGCAGCTCTTCTGGAATATTTCTGAGAGGTGTTTCTTGAACTTCTCCCCCATGAAGGCATAGATGACAGGGTTCACGCAGCAGTGAGTGAAGGACACGGTCTCTGTGATGTGGGTGGCATAAACCAGCCTCTGGCTCAGGACGCACCCATCCAAGATCTTCATGCTGAACAGGGAAGAGAGGAAGAGGACCACATTGAATGGGACCCAGAAGAGTAAGGAAGCAATCACTACAATGAGCACCAACTTGATGGCCTTGGTCTTGTTGTGGTTTTGGCAACTCTTCAGCTGGTGCAGGATGCTAATGTAGCAGAAGATAAGAACGGTGAATGGGATCAACAGACCCAAGATGTTGATCTCGAAGTAGATAAAGATCTTCCACTTCAGAGTCTGCCGATTATAAGACGGATAACACTGTAGAATGCCGTCCTCAGAGGCCACCTGGTACAGCACCAGTAATGGGCTGCTGGCCATGATGGCGGTCAGCCACACGACCGTGCTCAGGGCCATGCCCATCCTGGCAGTCCTCACTTTAATGGCGTAGACCGCGTGCACAACCGCCAGGTACCTGTCCACACTCATGAGGGTGATAAAGAACATGCTGCTGAAGAAGCCAATGTAGTAAACCCCAGAGACCAGCTTGCACATTAAGGTCCCGAACACCCACTGGTCCAGCTGGTAGTGGGTCTGGAAGGGGAACGTGAAGACGAAAAGCAGGTCTGACAGGGCCAGGTTCAAGAGGTAGATGTCGGTGATGCTCCTCAGTTTCTTGCAGGTGACAAGGACCAGGATGACCAGGCTGTTCCCCAGAAGACTGAACACAAACAAGATGCAGTAGAAGGTGGCAAGTACCCACTTGTTATCTCTCTGGATAAGTTCCCCATCGCAGGGGCTTGCCTCAATATCGGGATAGTAGTCGTCAGTTACTGTGGTCACGTTGGGCTCCAGCGTATAATCCATCGAGGACCAGGTCTGAGAGATTCACTCCCTAAAAATATTTTGATGTAAAAATTGAATGGTAACCCTCCCTCTCTCACCGCCCCATTATATGTTTAAGCCATGAAGTCCTGTTATTTGTCCTCCCAAAACTCATATGTTGGAGCCCTACCCCGCCTTGTGACGCTGTTAAGCAATGGGTTCTTTGGGAAGAGATCGGCTTCAATGAGGTTGTGAGGGTAGAGCCCTCGTGAACGGCTCGTAGATGAATGTCCTCGTAAGAATAGATGGACAGCCTGCTCCTACAAAGAGCTTCATTGTATGAAGCTCTTCATAGAAGGAGAAGTTGGCTGTCTGCAGCCAGGGGGAGGGCTCCCCAGGCCTGCTGGCACCCTGATTTTGGATTTCCCAGCCGCTAGAAGGGGGAGAAACAAACTTCTGTTGTTCAGAAACCACACACTCTATGGTGTTCTGTTATCATAGCCCCAAACTGGCCACAACACCACCACTGTCACCATCTTTGGAGATGAGCCGGTAAGGTGATAATTTTAGTTCAGCCACATTGTAAAGGCGGGGCCCTGATCCATTGGCCCGGTGTCCTTCTACGAGGAAGAGGAAGGCGGGCACTCAAGCCGTCTCTCTCTTTCTCTCTCTGCGTGCACAGGACAAAGACCGGGTGAGGACGCAGCAAGGGGCTGGCTGGTTTCAGGGCAGGAAGAGAGGTCTCCTCAGAAACCAACCCTGATCTTGGGTCTCTAGCCTGCAGGACTGTGACAGGATTAATTTCTGTGGTCTAAGCCACCCCATCTGTGGCATTTTACTATGGCAGCCTGAGCTGACGGAGACGGATTATGATCCTTAGAGGTAGATGCCGTTGTAACAAATAGCTAAGTGGGGCTTTGGCAGGGGTGGAGGCGGCGGGTCCTGAGGCTCACGCTAGCAAAGCCGAGGCTGCCTTGAGGAGACTGTTGGTAAAGGTGAGGACGCTGAGGGCCTAGGAGGAAGGGAGGAGGCTGGGGAGAGGATTCCCTCACCTCAGAGAATACGTGTGTCATGAACAGAAAAAATGAATTTTATTTTATTTTTAATTTAAAAATTTTTTATGTAGTTTATTTATTTTTGAGACAGAGAGACAGGGTGTGAGCAGGGGAGGGGCAGAGAGAGAAGGGGACAGGTTCCAGGCTCTGAGCTGTCACTACGGACCCTGACACGGGGCTCGAACTCACGAACCGCGAGACCATGACCTGAGCCAAAGTCGGACGCTTAACCTACTGAGTCCCCCAGGCGCCCCAAAAAATGAATTTTAAAGGTACTTCTGTTGAGGTCTCAGATAGACATGGTGAGCATGTTGTTGGAATAAGAGAAAAGTTGATTCTTGCTATAAAGTGGCAGAATTTTGCTCTCGTGTCTTTCTTTTAATTTTTTTAAAATGTTTATTTATTTTTGAAGGAGAGAGAGACACAGCACAAACAAAAGTGGGGCAGAGAGAGGGAGACACAGAATCTGAAGCAGCTCCAGGCTCCGAGCTGTCAGCACAGAGCCCAATGTGGGGCTTGAACCCACAAACCGTGAGCTCATGACCTGAGCCGAAGCCGGATGTTTAACCCACTGAGCCATCCAGGCACCCCTGGCTGGGATATTCAGGGGCAACCTGGACTCTGTGCGCTGGAGGAGGGTGGCAGAGGAGAGAGGAAAGCTGAAGAAGTTGTTAAAGAGAAATCAGAACCTGTAGATCTGGAAAAGTCTCAGCCTGTGCATACAGCAAAAACGAGGAATTGTTTCTGGAGCGTACGCCCGAGGAGGGGCTGGACCACCACTCTGCCAAAAGATCACCCAGGGAGTCAAGCATCCACCTCGCCAGCAGCCAGGGGTAGAGACAGTTTGGACAAAAGCTGTAGAGACAGAACAAAAGAAATCAGTCCATTTGGACTTCTAGGATTCTATGAGTTGGGGCAATGAGCTTTGTGCGAGTACATTTTATCCTTCAAGAAAAGGGAGGGATGTCCCTGAAGACAGAGAAATCATCAAGGCTACCGCGACCCGTGCCACGGGGGCAGGATCATGGCCAGGGCTCCCGAGCTGACGCTGCTGGACATTGGGGGCAGAGCGCCCAGACCCAGGGGATTGTCCTTGAGCCTTAACAGCCTGGTGGGCTTTGCCTCCCTGACCTTCGGGCGTGCCTGGGACCCACTGTCCCGCTCTTCTCTACGATTTGTTCAAAAATCAATGGGAACGTCCCTCCTATGCCTGTCCCGCCGCTGTCATTTACAAGCTCATAGCTTGTCTGGTTTCAGAGGCCACAGCTGGAGAGAAACATGGTCTCAGGCAGGATGAGTCACACCTCACGTCTCTCCCTTACCTGATTTAGACGATACCCAGGTAAGACTTTGGATCTAGAACTGACTGGGTTCGGTTAGGATTTTGGGAGCTGTCGAGGTGGAGGGACTGTATTTTGTGCTTCAGAAGGGCATGGATTTCGGGAAGCTTCAATGATGTGGAAGCCTTCAATCCATATTTTCTGTCCACATTTTCTGTAAACCTAAAGCTTCTCTAAAAACTAAGGTCCATTAACACATTTTAAACATTGAAAACTGCCCCAGCTGACCAATACAGGGGGAGTTAAGTGGGCTTAGAAATGCCAAAATGGGGGCGCCTGGAGGGCTCCGTCGGTTAAGCAGCTGACTTTGGCTCATGACCTCACGGTTTGTGGGTTCGAGCCCCGAATCAGGCTCTGTGCTCACAGCTCGGAGCCGGGAGCCTGCTTCAGATTCTGTGTCTCCCTCTCTCTCTGCCCCTCCCCCACTCACACTCCGTCTCTTTCCCTCAACAATAAATAAACGTTAAAAAAAAAAAGAAATGCCAAAATGTATGAAGAAAATTTAAATACGTTTACTTCACCACCGAGAATTAGCAATTGCTGACATATTGCTGGATTTGTTTTTTTTGTTGTTGCTGTTGTTCTTTTTTTTCTTTGTCTTTTTTTCCTCCCTCCTTGCTTCCCTCCTTTTCTTCTTTCCTTCCTTCCTTCCTTCCTTCCAGGCTGTCTGCTTAATGCAATAGAGATGCAACCAAAACCCCCTGGAACTGCACACGCGTTCCCACACCCTGGGCGCGATCATGAAAAGCGGTCCGGGATGGTTCACTCGGAAGAGGTCCCCCCGACATTTTACATACTTGCGTGTACCCATAAGTAATAGATGGCGGTGTTTGGAGCTCTCTGTGGACTTACACAAACGGGCTCACGTCACTCATTTCATATCTTTTCTCTTCCCAGCTCTGTTGTTCTAGAAAGGTAGTCGCACTGCTCTAAAAAGTCCAGTTCATTCTGGTTTCTGCTTTTATAGCACCATCAATTACTATTTTAAAAACGCAGTAGAAAAAAGATCACCCAAATCATATTAGCCACAAAAATGACCCAGCTTTCTAAGAATAAATGTGATAAAAACTGTAAAATATTGTAAAGTTTCGTTGAAGGACCTCGAAGAAGACATGATTACAAGGGAAACATGTTATATTCATGTGAGGGAGACTCAACAACGGAAACATGAGAATCCTCAGGACGAGATATACATTCAAGGAACCTTCAGTTCAGACATGATCTTTCCCGGGTGTTTGACTGATGGGCACTCAGACCACCAGGCCACCTGTCTATAATTTGAAAGGCTGAGCACGTTAGCCATTTTTTAAGATGCTAATTTCACTCAAGTATCTACCCCCAGATAAATGTAAAAACATGCTTTCTGCAGCGTGGGCGTGGGCCTTTCTTCATGGCTCATGTTTCTCGGAGGAATCATCTTTCCTCTGACACCTTCTTTCTACTTTGCCATTCTTCTGTCCTGCTCTCTGAATACCCTAGAATAAGAGGGGCCCTCAACTTGTTTCTTCCCCAGGGCCCTCCTGCTGACCCCCCGGTCCACACTTCCCCCATGCTCTCTCATCTGTAAAATCCAAGAGCAGTAGTAAGAATGTCCACCGTTTATTTCAGGGCTCAGGCAATGGCACGGATCACTTATTTCTCTTGATCCCTGTGAAGCAGGCACTCAGATCCCTTCCGTTTCTGGAGTTAGGTTGCATCTGAATCTCAGAGAGCCTCAGTCCAATGACTAAAGTCACAGAGAGGAAAGCCATACAGCCAAGCCTCAAAACGACATCTCCTCCAGACCCTTCTTCGCTTCCATCTCTCTCTCTTTTGTGGGTAGAGTGAAAACACTCCATTCTTTTGGAGTTGAGACCACCTGACTTCCAAGTTCTAGACTGTTTTGTACCCGAGCCATGGCTGTCTGACAGAAACCTTGTGGCCAGCAAAACAGCAGACCCCTCCCAGCTGCCTGGTGATAAGAAGCATTTTCTTCTCAACCTTCCCACTCTCTTGGAGCTTTGACTCCCTCCTAGTGTCCTGCAGAGAAAACGCCATGGCTTGCCCCCTGCAGAGCCATGAAGAGAGCGGCAGGTCTGTGGACTCAGGACAAAAACAATATTCCCCTCTTGCTCCAAACCTCTGAAATACTGGCCTTTCCTTTGCTTCTCTCCCAAGGACATAAAAGAGTCCTTGTCTAATGATATCCCTTCTTCCCCACGGATGTATATTAATACATACCTTAATTTGAGCTTTTGTTGTGGAGAGTTCAGTGTCGCTAATTCTTTCCTTTCAGAACCTGCCGTCCGTGCAGCTCAGTGAGCAGGAGGTCCTCTGGAGAGAGGTACCAACTTTTGTGGTGAGAAGCAGGGGAGGGGTTACTTACCATCCCACGGAGACTTACAAAGTGAAAAAAAGTTGATTTCACCAAGAGACACACATGAAAATATGCTCAACACATTATGTCACTAGGGAGTTGGAAATTAGAACAGCGAGGTGTCACTGCATAATTAGGATAACTAAATTAGAATAACATATTAGAATAACTAAAATCCAGAACATTGAGAACACCAAGTGGTGTGGAGCAAGAGAAGCCCTCATTTATTGCTGGTGGGAAAGCAAAATGTCACTGCCACGTTGGAAGACAGCGTGGCAATTTTTTCTGAAAGAGCGTTGGCAATTTCTCATGAAGCCAGAATAGGCTTATCATATAATCCAGTAATCGTGTTCCTGGGTATTTACTCAAATGAGCTGAAAACATATCCCCACAAAAACCTGAGCATGTGTATTTACAGCAGCTCTATTTCATAATTGCCAAAAGTTGGAAGCCACCAAGATGTCCTTCAACCGATGAATGGATGCACAAGCCGTGATGATGTACACAACGGGGTATTATTCAGTGATTTTAAAAAAGGAGCTTTTGAGACACACACACACACACACACACACACACACAGACATCTCATGCATCTATTGCTAGGTGAAAGAAAATCATATGAAAACGCTACATCTTACATGATTCCAACTATGTGACATTCTGGCAAAGGCAAAACTATAGACAGTATAAAGATAAGCAGTTTCCAGGGGTTCCCAGGGAACTGGGGAGAAAAGGTGACACACAGGACATCCTTAGGGCGGTGAAACTATTTTCTGTGAAACTGTAGTGGTGGATTCGTGTCATTATGCATTGGTCAAAAACCAGAGACTGCACAAGTCAGAATGGACCCTAACGTAAACTATGGAGTTCAGGTAATAACAACCTATTGATGTTGACATATCTGTTGTAACAAATGTACTACTGTCCTAACACAAGATGTTAATAATAGAAAAAACTGTGCAGGATGGGAAGGTGGTGTTATAGACCGAATTATGTCCCCCCACATTCATATGCTGAAGCCTTAACCCCCAGCGTGATGGGGTTTGCCTTTAGAGATGCAATTAAAGTCAGATTGGGTCTTAAGAAGAGGTCTATGATCCGGTAAGACTGGAAGATGAGCACTTGGCTGTGACTCTTGATCTTAGGGCCATGAGTTCAAGCCCCACATTGGATGTGGAGCCTACTTTAAAATACAAATAAAACATTAAACAAAAAAAGAGAGGAAGGGTTACCAGAGCTCTGTCTGGTCTGCACGTGTGTGGAGAAAGACCCTGTGAGGACGTGGCAGGAAGGTGGCCATCTACAAGCCAGGAAGGGGCTCTTGTCAGGAACTCAATTTGTCAGTACTGTGATCTTGGATCTCTAGCTTCCAGAACTGTGAGAAAATGAATTTCTTTCACTTAAGTCACTCAGCCTGTGGTATTTTGTTAGGGTGTCCTAAACAGACTAATATAGGACATATATGGAAACCTTCTGTATTTTCTACCTAAACTGTCTGCACACCTAAAACTTCCCTAAGAAATAAAGTCTATTAGGGGCGCCTGGGTGGCTCAGTCAGGTAAGTGCCTGAAATTCAGCTCAGGGCATGATCTCCTGGTTCATGAGTTTGAGCCCTGTGTTGGGCTCGGTGCTGACAGCTCAGAGCCTAGAGCCTGCTTTGGATCCTGGGTCTCCCTCTTTCTCTTCCCCTCCTCCACTCATACTCTGTCCCTCTCTCTCTATCTCAAAAATAAATAAACATTAAAAAATTTTAAGAAACCAATAACGTCAATTAAAAAATTTAACTGAAAATTATATTAAAATGAATAAGATGACAATTTGGGGGCTCTTGGATAGCTCAGTGGGTGAAGCGTCCAACTGTTGATTTCAGCTCAGGTCATGATCTCAGGGTTGTGAGTTAGAGCCCTGCATTAAGATCCTCCCTCTGCCCCTCCCCTGCTGGCACTTGCTCATTCTTTAAGTAAATAAAGAAATAAATAAAATAAGATGACAATTTAATCATTATTTTGAAGTTGTGTGATTTTTACCGGCCCCGGGCTTTCCTTCACGGCCTGTAGCACACACAGCGTGGTGGATACTCATGTGTGTATGTGCGTGTATATTCGGATGTTGGTGGTAGCAGTGATCATTTCTGTGAGGGATTCCATTACTTCCATGCCGTACATTGAACATGTCGTCATTATTAGGTGTTCTCTCTTCTCATCCCGTGCTGCGCAGAGTAATGACATAATGGCCATGTTGACATGTCTGTCAGCGTCCTTTCTTCAGATAAATCCTTAGACCAAGGGACATCCATCTGACTCCCCTTCCATGCATTCCCAGCTGGGCCTCCAATCCCACTGATGCACACACACACACACACACACACACACACACACACACACACACACGCATGCACACACACCATTAAAAGGAGGGGTGGCTCCTTGACTCAGGTCTGATCAAGGAGGGTGTTTCATTTTCCCATCCAGGATCATGATTTATTTAAAGAATCTCACACCTTGGGCCCTGCATGGAAAAAAAAAAAAAACAACTCTTTGAAGGATGAAACCAAACAGGGGAAATTATAGCCAAGAAACAGAAAATATTCAATTCTGATGAAATTGTTTGTACTCCTGGAATGACAGTTGTGTGATTCATTGGCGTCCACACACACCCCACTCCGCCGCCACCACCACCGCCCAGCTCCCCGCTCTTCGGCACCAGCTAGTTTCCAGGGGGCACAACTAAAAGGGGGGATACTGATTCGATAGCTCTGGTTGTTGAGTGCCTTCTATGTCCTGTTCCTTTGTCTACCTCCTCTTCATTAGGTCTCACACAGATGACCCATGAGAGCTATTGCCACTTTGGTTTGAGGAAACTGAGGCTCAGAGAAGCGAGGTGCCAGAACAGCAGCCACCCAGGTAGCTAAGTGAAGGCTAGTCTTGAAACTCAGGTCCAAGGGATTACAAAGCCTGAGGCTTTAACTGCATCATCTTAAGGGTGGCAAGTGTCAGAGCCCGTGAGTTCCAGTGTGTGCTGGGTCAAAACTGAGCTTTAGGCTCTCATGTAAACGCTTTCAAAAAGCGAGTCTTTTGAGGCTCCCCTTAAATGAATTTCT
>NC_043704.1:152574708-152575923 GCF_006229205.1 Suricata suricatta
CTTCCTTCCTTCCTTCCTTCCTTCCTTCCTTCCTTCCTTCCTTCCTTCCTTCCTTCTTTGCCTCTATGTGCTTTCCAAGTTGTTCCTACCATAAATTCTATCATATTTTATCCTTGTAGATAGTTTACTTTCCCTCCTGCATTTTGGGTTACTACTTTAAGTTGATTTCCAAAAGGTGGCCTCAAGATTCTTCCAGACACTTTATTTTTTTTAATGTTTATTTTATTTCTGAGAGAGAGAGACAGAGCATGAGTAGGGAAGGGGGCAGAGAGAGAGGGAGACACAGAATCTGAAGCAGGCTCCAGGCTCTGAGTTAGCTGTCAGCACAGAGCCCGACGCGGGTCTCGAACCCACAAACTTCGAGATCATGACCAGAGCTGAAGTCACACGCTTAGCTGACTGAGCCACCCAGGCGCCCCTCTCCCATACACTTTATACTTTCTTCTCAGACTCCCACATCTTCCAGCTGAGCTCCTGTGCCCTTTGCACAGATGCTGTATTGCAGAGTGGAAGCAGTAAGTGAAGACTTCCGTGGTCACTTTGGTGGTTTTCCTGTCACTCCCTGTTCTTAGCATGATCTCTGACTTTGTTAACACACACTTGTGCAAAGCTTCTCCCAAATGACCATGTCCAACAGAATGATGGAGACCCCTGTTTGCCTCCACTCCAGATTTGGGGTGAAAACACGGGAAGAGGGTTAAATTCAAGAGTGAGGATCAGAAGACCACCTGTGCTATGCTCTACCTTTCTGCTAGTACCTCACTTTCTTCCACACAAGATTCCAGAAGGAAATTATAATCTTCATTCTACATACAAAGAAGGTAAGAGTGGCAGACCACTGGGACATGAGCCTGATTGCATTCCAGAATTAAACAGTAGTGATACTGACGATTTTCATCACTCCCCGACTTTCTTCCTCCCAAACTCCCCTACTTCTAAGGGTTTTCTTCTAACACCCCAATGAATGTGTCCAGTCACAAAAGGCTTCCCTGCTCCCTAATCTGGCAAGACTGCGTGTATTGCTTTTTTCCACTACAATGCTGTGTAACAAAAAATGGCGGCGGGGGGGAGCCTCAGGTATGTAATGCCAAGTGCTTATTGCTCATGCATCTGTGGTGGTCAGCTAGGCAGCCCCGCTGATCTTGGATGGGCTCCCATGCACACTGAGCTCATGGAGTTGGCTGGCAGATCTAGGCTGGTCTTGATTAGCATGAG
>NC_043704.1:152576023-152599266 GCF_006229205.1 Suricata suricatta
TGTCTGTCTGTCTGTCTGTCTCTCTCAAAATAAATAAATAAACTTAAAAAAAAAAAGAAAATAAATTGCTTAATTCTACTGTGGCACCTGCACAAATAGTCAGTCATTGGAAGAGTACAATGTTAGGTGGAAAAAATACCCCATTTCGCCTGACCTAGCTTGACCCTTTGTGCTTTTTTCCACACAGTGATGGCAACAGGCGTTTCGGGGGACAGAATGTGAAGTGATGGACACGGCTTGTTTCTGTTGGTTGAGACCACACCAGTAGGGCCGCTTGTGTGGAAGATCGGATCTTGTCTCAACAGAAGAGGCAAGGACCCAACCAGGCCCGACAAAAACAGACTTGCTGTGGCCCCGAGCAGGTGGAATACAGACCCCTCCCCCCTCAAGAAGGCAACAGAGAGATGGGACACAGCTCCAAGGAGGAGCAGGAAGGGAGGGCTGAAGCCCCTCCTGGAGGTATGTGGACAGTCGTCTCACAAACAGCAGGGAGGAAGGGGAGAGCGCCCAGGGCGGATGCCATCCACGCCAATGTTACACTTCAATTCCGATGCAATTTTTAAATGACTATGTATTCCTCTAACTCTTGCTTCATGATCCCTGAATTGTCTTTTTGCCTCACATACTTCATCTCTTAGAAGTACGTGCTGGTGCCTGAGTTCAGAGCTGGGTAAGTCCCCCCACCAGTGTCAATGCTTGACGCAGTTCGGGGAAAACCCCAGATATTTTAGCCAGTTTTGAACCTGATAAGCAAAGATCAATGGTTCACGGAAGGTTACATTCAGGACCCACAGGCACTGCTGACTTATATCACAATGGCAAAATCTACGACACCTGTTTTGGCCCACAGTGAGGGCAGGAGCCATCCAGCCTCCCCCAGGCTGGCCAGGCAGGCCGGAGGAACTGAGGGGGAATTTCCCCAAGCCTGGGTTCCAGGTGGTGCCAGAGGATGGCACGGAAGCCAAGCTGTGGAAGTTCCACAAAGAGCACAGAGAAAACAAAGGAGAAGGAATTGTCAAAAACATAATTCAAGAAAATCTCCCAGAAGTAAATGTCACCAGCTTCCAGATGGAAAGGAGCCATTGTTTGCCCAGAGCAATGGATGGAAATAGATGCAACCCAAGGTGGTGGTGGGTTTCAGTTTCAGGCTAGTACATCGAGCTGAGTTTCTGTGTCTTATAATTGAAAGAATTCTGATCAATACTCTGACCTAGAGGTGATCCAATCAAAAGTATCCAGTTGACAGTAGTCACTGTGGACATTTGTTTTGTTTGCTGACATTGTCATTTCTATGCCTACTCAGTATCTACTTTCCTTCTCTTAGTGTGAAAATTCTCCTTTTCCTTTGGGGCACTAAGAGACTGTCACCTGTGGTGCCTTGGCTCTAATCCTCACCCATGCGTGAGCCCAGGAAAGCTTTAGACTTTGTCTCCTGAGATTTTACATCTTTGGGAAAATGTCCACAGCTAGACAAGGGGTTCCACACTCCTCCTGGTGCTCTTCAAAAAAGAGATTTCTCACAGGTCCTGAGAGATGCCCACAAATGCCCTAATTCGTTCCTGAGTCTTGATTTCACAGAATGTTGAACATCTTTTGCCTTCGGGCACTAAATACCATGAGCAACCCTCAGCGATTCTGCCAAGAGGACCACCGTCAGCATTTCCAAATGTCCCTTCAAGGATTAGCACCATCTCTGGTTGTGAACCGTTGGCAAAGGTAATGGTGGATCTCACTCAGAAACAGATTCTGGGAGTTTCTGAATCATAGTAACAGTTGTGTGGATTGTTTCTCTGGGTCTCTTTGTGAAATACAGAGCACTGTGCTTTTTAAAAAGCGGGGTTGTGGCAACAAGAATAATGATACCCTGGGAGATTCTGAGGATGTGAAGGACCTGGATGAATCCTCCTGCCCCGCGAATCTTAGTGAAAACCTCTCGTCAGCCCCCTCTTCTCCAGAGTCTGAATTCATCCTGACCATGGGGTAAGATAAGAACTTAGGTTATAGCTTGGCACTCTGAAGGACTTACAAGAATTTGTTGTTAATTATAAAATGTCTGGGGACTATGTGGGAATGGCTGCCGGATCAAGGAGGCAGAATGAAATTTGGGATTTCGATGGACTCAGTGATCTACCTCCTTTCCTCAGGGATCAGCTTTGTGGCCAAACAAATCCTAACACTTTGCTGAACTGGCTAATCCAGACCTGGACTCCTTGCTGGAGCCTCCTAAATGACCCTGAACGGGGAGAAAAAGTCTCTTGGTAGAGATAGAAGGAAGAAGTTAAATTCACCAGGGCACAGAAATGTTGGCTTGGATTTATCAGGAACGCCACATACACATCCGACTCCACCAAGTCCCCCCAAGGGTCCAGAAAGCCTTCCTTCACCGCAGAATGAAAAATAAATTGATGAAAGAAGCTCCACACTCTAAAAAGCGCTGTGCTAGGGACTGGCTGTAGTTGAAATGGACTCACTGCCCTGTCCTCAGCGGGGACAGCAAGAGAGGCTGACACTTAATGAGTGTAGTCATCAAGACAGACTGCGGGGCGGGCGCTCGAGTCACCGGTGGTGAGATCGCACCTTGGGCCAGTGTCCCTGGCTAAGTGATTTTGTCATGGATTCACAGGAACGAACGGATAAGCAGCCGCAGATACATTATTTGATTTGTGCAGCCAGGGACGTCTGTCTGGTGAAGGGGCTTCACCTGAGCGTCTGTCCTAGAGGGGCTGTGTGCTCACGCAGTTCCCGGATGGGCGTCAGCGCAGGGTCAGAGTGCCCTTAAACACAGGACAGTTGGGACAAAGACCGGGCGAGAATACCACAGTGTCAGTTATGTCCTGGAGCTCCTGAGACCCTGGGACAGCGAATTCCCCTTGCACTCCTTCCCTTGCCCTCCTTTGCTGCCCAAGGCAGCTGCACTTCCTCGGACTGAAAAGCCATCTCTTGCTCAAGAGCTTATAATGGCCTCATCTTGGGGTCTCTGGGTGGCTCAATGGGGTAAGCCTCTCACATGATTTCGGCTCAAGTTCTGAGATCCTGAGGCTCAGTCCTGAGATTGAGCCCCAATTGGGCTCTACGCTGGGGTGGAGCCTGCTTAAGAGTCTCTCTCTGCCCCTCCCCTACTTGTGATGTGTGCACATGCTCTCTCTCAAAAAAAAAAAAAGACTTCATCATATAGCTATGTTGCAACAGGAGGTCAGTTCTCCACCTGGTAACTAGTAAACAACGTTCTGCTTCCTTTCCCCCAAAATAAAGAGAAAGAAAAGACTGTTTAAATCAACTCTCGGTGTAAACGTGTAAAGTGAGTGCTGTCCCAGATGCTTGTCATAGAGCAGGAGGCAGAAAATGACCTCAGGCCATCGAAACTGAACTCTTGTCCTTGTAAAAGGGAATATTTACGTGCAGAGAGGTGAAGTGACTGCCCCCAAGTGCACGGTGAGTCCGTAAGAGAGGCAGAGTCGGTGCCCAGGTCTTCCTGAGTGCGGCCCGGGACGTGTTTTGCTTTGTGCTGTATTCCAAAAATTCTCCTGTGGTAACATTACAAGAGTTAGATGGATGAGACCAGGGTGAGTCTTTAGGGAGTTCTATATGTTTCCGTTGTAAGTCCACCAATAATTTTTAGGGTACAAAGGCATTTTTCTTAGCAAAATAGTAGACAGAAGTAGTTCAATAAAAGCATATCTGTTAGGGGCTCCTGGGTGACTCAGTCGGTTAAGCATCTGACTTCGGCTCAGGTCATGATCTCACGGTTCGTGGGTTCGAGCCCCGTGTCGGGCTCTGTGCTGACAGCTCAGAGCCTGGAGCCTGCTTCAGATTCTGTGTCTCCTTCTTTCTCTGACCCTCCCCTGCTCACACTATCTCTCTCTGTCTCTCAAAAATAAATAAAAAAACCTCTAAAAATGATGTAAAAAGCATATCTGTTAATAATTACAGAGCCAGTTTATCAGAAAAAATCCCCTCCATATAATTAATTTATATATAACTTAGTGATATAGAATCTAATATATATGTGTGGATTTTATATAATTTAGTTATATGTAATTTAACATATATTTATGGTTTCTATAAGGTTATATATTAAATCAATATAATAGTTATGTATAATTATATGTACATATATACATATAATTTGATTCCGCACATAGATTGCCAGAAAAAGCTACACTAAAAAGGCTTCTCTTACGACTAAATATTTATTTCCTCTGTGAGAGTCGTGGGGAACAGTGTCTGCACACAGTCAAAGGTACAACCACAAAATTGCTTTGAAGGTTGAACTTGGAGAAGTGTGTGCAGTTAACAGTGCAACGTTCGTATTTTTGTTTGCATGCTCGGAAAATGCACGCTATATTGTCTGCAAGAAGAACTGATTAAATCTCTCAGCCTTTTCATGGTCCTTTATTCCTAGAATTTATCTTCTACCCACGTTCTTTTTTTTTTTTTATTTCCCTCAAGGCTACAAACACTGAGGACCTAGCATATGCCCAGCATTGCTCTGGTCAATAGATGAGTTAAAAGGTGAATTTATAGGAGTTTCCTTTTAAACAGGTTAGCAACGACTCTCTGAAGAATGATAAATAATGAAAGGGAAAAATCATTATGAAAACTATGTAGAAGCCCAAAAAAAGTCTTTATGATAAAACAGCAGATTAAAGTGGCATGTATAATATGACAATGACTGGATGTGCATGACCACATTCCAGAATAAAAACAGGTGGAAATGAAAACAGTCAGGTATTAGATTATTCCTCTTTATTTTTAAAGTTTTCTTTAATGACGGTATCTTGTCTTCCCAATAATAAGATTTCTAGGAAATAGACAAGGGCTGTCAATGATAAATTCAGAGAAGAGAAGTTTCCATTTTATAAATGATTTAATGATCCCATTGTAGATGAATTTACTCATCCACACTTGGACTTCTCTCCCAATGATTTCAGAACAAACTGCACCTGCCTGACGGAGGGGGATACAAGAGAGGTCTGGGTTGATCAGGCAGATTTATGTTTATGATAATGTCTGGGCTGATACAACGAATCTGGTTTACGAAGCAGATGTTGGGGTGAAAAATGTTTTCCTCTATCCTTTTTGGTTTAGACCCCGAGGCTCCGTGAATTAAACTAACAAAAGACAGATTGACAGGACAAAAGGGTACATAATTTTCATTAATATTTACATGCATGGGCGTTCACAGAAAAGAGGTAAAACTCAAAAAAGTGGTTAGACTTGGGTGTTTTTATGCCATTTTAACAAAGGAAAGGAATTCAGTTTTCAAGGGATGAGAAATTGGGGGGAAGAGTCAAAGAAATGTATGAGAGAACCAATGGAAGACAGGACGAATGTAGTAAGGTTTGTCTAACAAACTCATGTCTGTGTTCAACTCCCCATCCTTGATGGTAAGAGTCACTCTCTGGTATAAGGTGGTTCCTTGCTCTAAAGGAAATTCATCCCCTGGCTCTTAGGCAGACGGGGAAGGGCAGAGAACTCTTCCTGAATGGGTTGATTCTCAGTTGCCTTTAGTTCAAAATGACACTCACACCAAAGTGGCATATTGTGGGTGGCATCCTCTGATTCCCTTCACAAAATACCTATAATCCTCATTTGGTAAGTACTCCTTACAGGCCATCCATTGTTTATATATTTGGTGTTTAGTGGGATTATGGGAATGCCTTGGGCTCGTTTCTTGAACATCAGTTGAATTTGCTCCAGGATTGGATACCCACCTGCAGGCAATGGGCATTGCCACCTCTGGTGAGAACTGTGCCCAGATACGTTGTCTTAGGGTGGCCATCTTCGCATCTCTGTTCCCATGTATATTGTCTGATGTATTGATTCCAACGTTTGGAGGCGGGGCAGAGCCTAGAGGCCGTATGCCTGGCAAAGACAGCATTCTTCGGAGCTCATAAGCACAAGAAGGACTTTTATGCCAGGAGCCTTCCACTCCTTCCGCCCTCCAGAACAAACCTCCCAAGTTAAGGGTGAAGGTAGAATCTTATCAACAATGTTTCTCTTTTTTCTGTCCTGATAATATCCCTGTTGCTTGCATACAGAGAATGTTGTAAAATAGTGATACAGTAACATCAATATGATCTCCGCCACACCATATCTTCTTTCGACTACCTCCCGGGTCTCCAAAGGCCACAGCTCCTAAAGGAGACAATGAAGCAGTCACCCTGGCATTTCACCTACACTAAATCCAGCCCTCAGAATAACCCTGCAGGTATTTAGACAACTTTTCCAGGACCTGCAGGCTCCCAAGAGGCAGAACTGGTACAGGGCCAGGTTTAACGTCCACCTAGATGCCGATGCCCCTTCTCTGGACTTCAATCCTCACCAGAATGGGAGGGAGCCACTGCCGAAAGCCACCGGCAGCCACCAGAGCAGTCCGAATTGACTTCTCTTTAGTATGGGCTGCCAGAATCCATGTTCTCCTTATAAATCTTGCCCACGTTCACCCTCATGTTCTTTGGACTGCCTTCCCCAATAGGTTCTCTTCATATCTTGCTCCTTTTGGGTCTCTACCCAATATTTCCAAGGCAGTGCCTGGCATGAAGCAGTCTCAGAAAGCACAGGATGAATTAAGATCCAACGGCTCACAATGAAGAGGACAGAAATGCGACCTTCTCTTCTGGTCATCTTTATCAGGGTCAAAACCCAAGGGATTTGTGGCACCTGAAGGTTTTGTTTTCGTCTGTTTGTTTGTTTTTCAAAGTTTAATTTAAATTGTATTAGTTCACATACAGAGCAACATTGGTTTCAGGAGCAGAACTCTGTGATTCGTCACTTACATACAACACCCAGTGCTCATCACAACAAGTGCCCTCCTTCGTGCCCATCACCCATAGCCCATCCTCCACCCCCTCCCTCCATCGGCCCTCAGTTTGTTCTCTGTTTTTAAGAGTCTCTTATGGCTTGTTTCCTTCTCTCTTTTCTTTTCCTTTTTCTCCCCTTCCCATATGTTCATCTGGTTTGTTTCTTAAATTCCACATACTAGTGAAATCATACGGTATTTGTCTTTCTCTGGTGGACTTATTGGCTTAGCATAATGCGCTCTAGTTTCATCTATGTCATTGTGAATGGCAAAGTTTCATTCTTTTTGATGGCTGAGTAATATTCTATTGTGTTTATATACCACATCTTCTTTTTTTAATTTTTATGTTTATGTATTTTTGAGAGACAGAGCAGGGGAGGGTCAGAGAAAGTGGGGGATACAGAATCTGAAGCAGGCTCCAGGCTCTGAACTAGCTGTCAGCACAGAGCCCGATGTGGGGCTCGAACCCACAAACGGTGAGATCATGACCTGAGCTGAAGCCGGATGATTAACCACCCAGGCACCTCCCACATCTTCTTTTTTAAATTTAATTTCATTAATTAATTAATTTTGAGAGAGACAACATGAGCGGGGGAGGGGCAGAGAGAGAGGGAGACAGAGAATCCAAAGCAAGCTCCACTCTGACAGCAGAGTCTGATGAGGGGCTCGAATTCACAAACTGTGAGATTATGACCTGAGCTGAAGTTGGATGCTCAACTAACTGAGGGCGACCAAGGTGCCCCCTCATATCTTTTTAAAAAAATGTTTGTGTAGGGGGAGGAGCCAAGATGACGGGGTCTTTTGTGATTCCATACCAATCATAGGATTGTTTGTTCTGACAGATTGCAGACTGGTGTTCTGACGGAGATTGCCTTAAATGTGTAGGTTGCTTTGAGTAGTATAGATATTTTAACAATTGTTTGTTCTTCCAATCCATGAGCATGGAATGTTTTTCCATTTCTTTGTGTCCTTCCATTTCCTTCATAAGTGTTTTATAGTTTTCAGCATGCAGGTCTTTTACCTCTTTGGTTAGGTTCATTCCTAGGTATGTTGTGGGGTTTGGTGCAGTTTAAATGGGATCGATTTCTTGATTTCTCTTTCTGCGGCTTCATTATTGGTGTATTAAAATACAACAGATTTCTGCACATTAAGTTTATATCTTGTCACTTTGCTGAATTCGTGTATTAGTTCTAGCAATTTTTTGGTGGAGTCTTCTAGGTTTTCTATATAGAATATCATGTTGTCTGCAAAAAAGTTTGATTTCTTCCTTGATGATTTGAAGGAATCTTTATTTATTTATTTATTTATTTAGTTGTTGTCTGACTGTGGAAGCTAAGACTTCCAGTACTATGTTAAATAGTAATAGTGGGAGTACACATCCCTGTCTTGTTCCTGGCCATGGAAGAAAAAGTTCTCAGTTTTTCTCCCACTGAGGATGAAATTAGCTGTGGGTCCTTTGTATTTGGCCTTTATGATGTTGAGGTTTGTTCCATCTATCCCTAATTTTTTTTTTATCAAGAATCAATGCTATATTTTGTCAAATGCTTTTTCTGCATCTATTGAGAGAATCATATGGTTCTTATCCTTTCTTTCATTAATGTGGTGTATCATGTTGATTTGCAAATAGTGAATCACCCCTGCAGTCCAGGAATAAAGCCCACTTGATTGTGGTGAATAATTTTAATTCACTGTTGGATTTTAATGTACTGTTGGATTCAATTTGCTAGTAATTTGTTGAGAATTTTTGCATCCATGTTCATCAGGGATATTGGCCTGTAGTTCTCCTTTTTAGTGGGATCTTTGTCTGGTTTTGGAATCAAGTCATGCTGGCCTCATAGAAGGAGTTTGGAAGGTGATCTTCCATTTCTATTTTTCAGAACAATTTGGGAAGAATAGGTATTAACTCCTCTTTGAATGTCTGGTAGAATTCCCCTGTGAAGCCATCTGGTCCTGGACTTTTGTTTGTTTGGAGATTTTTCTTAGGTTTATTTATTTATTTTTGAGAGAGAGAGAGAGAGACAGAGAGATAGAGAGAGAGAGAGAGAGAGAGAGAGAGAGAGAGGGAGAGAATCCCCAGAAAGCTCTGTAGTGTCAGCACAGAGCCCTAGGTGGGGCTGGAACTCACAAACTGTGAGATCATGACCTAATCAGAAATCAAGAGTTGGGTTCTTAACTGACTGAACCACTCAGATGCCCCAGTTGGGAGATTTTTTATTATAACTGATTCAATTTCTTTGCTGGTTTGGGGTCTGTTCAGTTATCTATTTCTTCCTCTTTTAGTTTTGGTAGTTTGTTTATTTCTACGAACTTGTCCATTTCTTCCAGGTTTCTCAATTTTTTGGCATATAATTTTTCATAATATTCTCTTATGATTGTTTGTGTTTCTGTGGTGCTGGTTGTGATCTCCTCTTTCACTTGTAATTTTATTTATTTGGGTTTTTTCTCTTTCATTTTTGATAAGCCTGGCTAGGGGTTTATCAATTTTATTAATTCTTTTAAAGAATCAGCTCTTTGTTTTGTTGGGATTTTGTCATTGCTGCTGTTCCTGTATCATTTGTTTCTGCTCTGATCTTTATCATTTTCCTCCTTCCTCTGGCTTTAGGTTTTATTTGCTGTTCCTTTTATAGCTCTGTTAGGTGTAAGGTTAGGTTGTGTATTTGAGACCCTCTTGCTTCTTGAGATAGGCCTTGCTGCAGTAGGCTTCTCTCTCAGGACGCTTTTGCTGCATCCCAAAGGTTTTGGAGTATCATGTTTTCATTTTCATTTGCTTCCATGTGCTTTTTAAAAATTTATTCTTTAATCTCCCGGTTAACCCGTTCATTCTTTAGTAGGATGTTCTTTAACCTCCATGTATTTATGGTTTTTCCAAATTTTTTCTTGTGGTTGACTTCATGTTTCAAAATGTTGTGGTCTGAAAACATGCGTGGAATGATCTCAGTCTTTTTGTACTTGTCGATTTGTGACCCAGTATGTGATTTATTTTGGGGAGTGTTCCATGTGTACTTGAAAAAATGTGGGTTCTGCTGCTTTAGGATGAAGTGTTCTGAATGTATCTGTTAAGTCCATCTGGTCCAGTGTGTCATTCAAAGCCATTGTTTCCTTTCTGATTTTCTGCTTAGACGACCTTCCCATTGCTGTACGTGGGGGATTAAAATCCCATACTATTATTGTATTATTAACAATGTGTTTCTTTATGTTTGTGATTAACTGACTTATATATTTGGGTGTTTCAAATTGGGGGCATAAATATTTATAGTTGTTAGATCTTAATGGACAGATCCCTTAATGATATAATGTCCTTCTTCGTTTCTTGTTACAGTCTTTGTTTAAAATCTACTTTGTCTGATATAAGTATGGCTACTCCAGCTTTCTTTCACCCTCCATTAGCATGTTAGATGGTTCTCCATCTTCTCACTCTGCAGTTGTCTTTAGGTCTAAGTCTATTGTAGGCAGCCTATAGATCAGTCTTGTTTTTTTTTTAATCCGTTCTTATACCTTATGTCTTTTGATTGGAGTGTGTCGTCCATTCACATTCAGAGTGATTATTGAAAGATATGAATTCAGTGCCATTGTGTTACCTGTACAGCTGATGTTTCTGGTGATGTTCCCTGTTTTTTTCTGGTCTTTGTTGCTTTGGGTCTCTTCTCCACTCAAAGATTCCCCTTCAATATTTTTTGCAGGACTGGTTTAGTAGTTTTTGTTAGTCTGGAAAACTCTTTGTCTCCCCTTCCATTCTGAATGACAGACTTGCTGGATAAAGTATTCTTGGATGCGTATTTTCCCCATTCAGCACATTGACTATATCCTGCCACTCCCTTCTTGCCTGCCAGGTTTCTGCAGACAGATCTGCTGTGAACCTGATCTGTTTCCCTCTTAGATTAAGGACTTTTTTTCCCATGATGCTTTCAGGATTCTTTCCTTTTCTGTGTATTTTGTTATTTGACTATGCTGTGTCTTGGTGATGGTTGGTTTTTGTTGCATTTAGTGGGGGTTCTCTGAGCGTCTTGGATTTTGATGTGTTTCCTTCCCTAAATCAGGGAAGTTTTCAGCTATAATTTGCTCAAATGAATCTCTGCCCCTTTTCCTCTTCATCTTCTGGGACTCCTATCATGTGAATGTTATTATGCTTTAACGAGTCACTGAGTTCCCTAAGTCTACCTTCATGATTCAATAGACTTTTCCCTCTTCTTTTCAGCTTCATTATTTTCCATAGTTTTATCTCCTATATGACTGTTTTGTTCCCCTGCTTCGTCCATCCTCATTGGCACAGCATTTGTTTGGGTTTGCATCTCGGTTGTAGCATTTTTAATTTCAGACTGACTAGACTTTAGTTCCTTTATCTCTGCAGTGCCTTCTGTGCTTTTCTCAAGCTCAGCTAGTCTCCTTATAATTGTTTTAAATTCTAGTTCAGGGGCGCCTGGGTGGCTCAGTCGGTTAGGCCTCCGGCTTTGGCTCAGGTCAGATCTCACGTTCGTGGGTTCGAGCTCCGCATCGGGCTCTGTGCTGACAGCTAGCTCACAGCCTGGAGTCTGCTTCAGATTCTGTGTCTCCTTCTCTCTCTGCCCCTCCCCCTCTCATGCTCTGTCTCTCTCAGTATCAAAAATAAATAAAACAACAAAAATTTTTTTAAAATTCTAGTTCAGACATGTTGCTTATATCTCTATTAATTAAATCCCTGGCTGTTACTTTTACTTCCTGTTCTTTCTTTTGGGGTGAATTCCTCTGTTTTGTCATTTGTTCAGAAAAAACAAAAGCTAGATCCTGGGTGTGTTTTGGTCTGCTTGCTAAAAGAAGCTAGGTCCAAAAAAGAAAAGTAAATATATATATATAATAAGACATTTAAAATTAAAAAATAGATATGAAAAGGGAGCTAGATCTGATTTCCCTTAGAGCTAAAGCTCTGCAGAACTCTATGATCAGTATACAAGCCAGAGGCTTGTGCTGGTCCTCTGAGGGAGGGTCCTGTTGCTATGATTCTTGGGCCAGGCTTGCCCTTGTAGAGATCTACAGGGTGGAGAGGGGCCGAGCTTGGTGCAAGCAGCTTTGGTCTCCACTTGGTGTCTCTGTTTACCTCCCTGAGATTGGTCAGTGCTGACGGATGGGGGACAACGTGGCTTTGCCCCAGTCTCTGGTTCCTGGAGAAGAGAGCTTGTGCTCTCCACTCTTCAGTAAGCCCTCACAGAAGAGCATGCATTCTTTTTATGTCCCAAGCTTCTGTCAGATCCCAGCCTTCATCCTGTCTGTGTCTGAGCTGTTTTCTCTCAGGTGCATGGCTGGGTTTCTAAACTCCAAATTTTAGGGACTCGCTTGGGGCAGCTCTGCGCTGATCCTCTAAGGGAGGGTTTCACCATGCTTTTGGAGTTTGCTGGCCTGTCCCAGGAAAGTGGCGCCACGACCGTGCAGTGTTTGGGAGTTCATGGCAAAGGGAAGCAGGAAGCTGGCATCAAGACTCACTGCCCCCAGCCCTTGTCCTCACTCTTATGCCTGGGAAGAGCGCCGCATGGTGATGCCACTCATCCTTCTGTCCCCGAGAGGCCTTGCCACCACTCCCAAATGCCCTCCGAGCAGGGGAGCCCTTCCTGCCTGTGTGACCCAGGGGCTCCCCAGACCACAGTCAGCTTCCCGGGTCTCCACTCTGCCTCCCCGGAAGGGCACGGCTGAGCCAGACACGACTCCTGCAGTGATGGGCTCCTAAAACCTCAGACCTTGTGCCCCACTGCTGTTATGACCTTGCGGTAGTCTCCATAAGCAGGGCTCCCTCCCCCTGTGGCACCCACAGTTCTTATCTCCCCCAGTCAGCTCTCTGCAGCCCCGACCTTCCATGAGTCTACTTGTAGATTTGCAGCTGTGTTCTCTCCGTCCTCAGATGGCTTCCTTGGGAGCTCAGAACGACTTGACATTTATCTAGCTGTTCGAGGGATGAGGCCAGCTCAGGGGCCCCCGGTCCTCCATCTTAACTCCTCTTCCTGGCACCTGAAGGCTTTGAGTCACCCGGATTTAGGTGACTTCCAGGCCTCTTGCTCATTTGCTGCGTGACCTTGGGTGGTTTATTTCACCTCTACTTCATCCTCATCGGTATAAGATGAGTGGTGATCCCTATCTCAGAAGGATGTTAGAAACAGAACATCTTTCCTCTCAAGAGATCAACTACCAGACTTGTCAATAACCACCACCAAGGTAACCCTTCTTGTGTCACTCTTGTGGTTTCTCATTTGCTCGACATGGCAGTCTTTTTTTAACCTCTTATTTTGAAATAATATTCAGAAAAGACAAATTGTGAGACTCTACAAAGAACTCTGGCATCTTTTCCCAGATTCCTCTAGTGTTAACATTTTGACACCCTTGTTTTGTTATTTTCTATGTGATATGTGCTTAACTTTTTCTGAGTCATTGAAGAAAAAGTATAGGCATTGTCTTCTTTCATCCCTAAACCCTTCAGCATGGATTTCCTAAGAAGGAGGGCATTCTCTTATATCACCATGGTACCATTATTAAGATAAAGAAATGTAGCATGTCACGGTAATCCTCTCAAAGAAGTCTGTCTTACAGTGTCACCCATTGTCTCAGTAATGTCTTCTATAGAACCTTCCTCCTGGTCCAGGATCCAAGCCGGGACCAAGCCTTGCATTTAACTAGTCCTTCAATTTACCTTTGATCTGAAATTCTGCCTCTGCTTCTCTTTCTTTTTCAAGACACTGAGATTTTTAAAATTTAATGTTTATTTTATTTTGAGAGAGAGAGAGAGAGAAAGAGAGAGAGCATGAGCGGGGGTGGGGGGCAGAGACAGAGGGAGACACAGAATCTGAAGCAGCACAGAGCTCAACGCGGGGCCCAGACTCACGAGCCCTGAGACCAGAACCTGAGCTGAAGTTGGACGCTCAACTGACTGAGCCCCCCAGGCGCCCCTCAAGACACTGACATTTTAAAAAAAATTTTTTTAATGTTTTTTATTTATTTTTGATACAGAGAGAGACAGAGCATGAGAGGGGGAGGGGCAGAGAGAGAAGGAGACACAGAACCAGAAGCAGGCTCCAGGCTCTGAGCTAGCTGTCAGCACAGAGCCTGACACGGGGCCTCGAACCCACGAACGTGAGATCTGACCTGAGCCGAAGTCGGAGGCTTAACCGACTGAGCCACCCAGGCGCCCCTGACATTTTTAAAAGAACATAGGGCCGTTATTTTTCAGAATGGCCCTCAGTTTGGGTTTGTCTGTTATTTCCTTGCCGTTAGGTGTAGATTAAACATTTTTGGCAGAAACACCACAGAAATTTTGTCAGAAAGTCCCAGTGTTGGTGATATTAACCTCGTTCACTTGACTAAACCGTCTGCTAGCAGCAGAGCTGTTTTTGTTTTCCTTTGTTATTAATAAATCAGTTGTAGGGAGATTCCTTGAGACCATGAAAATATCTTGTTTCCTGTCAAACTCTCAAGGGTGCTGTTTTGGGGGCTTTTGTGGAAGAAGTTCTCTCAAAAATGAAACGTTGAAAGATGTCTCTGTTTGGCCTTGGTTCAAGAGGCATAAGGTCTTATTTTCACTAATTTCCTGCGTGGGAACATGTGGTTAGTGACTTAGGAGAGATAGGTGAGATTAGGTCTTGTGGTCCAGGACTTCTCCATCCTGCACCGGCCCCAGAAAAGACGGGGGCAAGAAAACAGGGGAGAAGCTTCCCACAGCAAACTGGAGGCATTTTAGAAACATCCGGTCCCAACACAGTAAGGTGGGTCTCAGGTTCCTGAATGCAGAGGCTTTCTTCCTCTGCCCCTACAGTCTTGTTTTCCATTCATTCCTTGTGACTGAGATCTCAGCTAATTCGGGGGCATTAGCAGACTAGAACGCGTCACCAAGGGTTCTTGAAAGAATTAATGGCAGAACCAAACCTCATTCCTCGGGCTGGGAAGTGCATGGCCTAAGCACCTGTCCTGTTAACAGGGGGAAGTTGAATCTGTAGTTTTCTGAACAATATGGAAGAGTCTGGGAATCAGGGATTGTTAGAGATGGAGGCTTTCAAGTGTTTATCTTAGCATTCATAACCCTTCAGGAGGCTAGCATCATTCCCAAAAGAACATAGAGCGCCCCCCCCGCCCCAATGAAGACAGAGGTAAAAATTATAAACAGAGAAGTCTATGGTCAGTCAAGCAACATGCAAAGCGATTTGTACATCTTGACTCAGTTGGGTTTATCCCAAGAATGAAAGACTGCTTTATTATTGGAAAAATCTATGAGTGTAACTCATCATGTTAACGGATTAATGGGAAAAAAATCAGATGATCAAATGATCATCTCAATACATGCAGGCAAACTGATAAAATCCACCTTTTATTGTGAGACTCTCCGCTCTGGGGGGCGTGGAAGCCGTCGCAAACACTTTGGAAAACAGTTTGTCATCCTCTGCTGGACTGCATCATGTCCATAGTCCATGAGTGATCAGTTCTACTCTGAGATGTGTATTCAACACAAATACGTACTTCACAAAAACATTATTCGAATAGTCATAGCGCTATTCATAACAGACTACCAGAAACCACCAAGTGCTCATCAATAGTAGGATAGACAGATTCTGGCATAGTCACACAATGGAATAGACTTCAGCAATGAGAATGAATGATCTACGATTATACAAAATAGTGTGGATGGATTTTCCACAAACAATGCTGCACGAAAGAAGTCAGACACACAGACAGCATCCTGTAAGATTCCACTTATCTAGGGACCAAAAGACAAGTAACACCAGTCGATGGTATCAGGCAGATTGTTTGCCTCTGTGGGGTGACTGATAAAATGGAAAGTGGCCTCTTGGGCGCCGGTAATATTCTGTCTCCTGACCTGGCTGCTGGTCGTGAAGACAGGTTCGCTGTGCAGAAATCCATGCACTGATGATATAGGCCTGTTCCACGTGTATGTTGCACATGTTAAAACTTTTAAGAGAAAAAAATCTTCATGAAAAAAGTTCTTAAAACTTCTTAAACTTAAAAATATAGCTACCAGAACCTCTACCAAATACCATTATCAATGAAGAAATGTTGAAAGCAGTCTCTGTGAAATTAGGAATAAGAAAAATATGCCTAATCTATCACCACTTCTACCTGGTATGAGAGACATCTGGGTAATAATAACCTGGAAAGAAGAACAAGAAATAAATGGCATCAGGACTAGAAAGGAAGAAACAAAGATGTCATTACCTACAGAGGATGCGGCGGGGGAAACCCAAATGAATCTACAAATGTAGATGTAAAAGGCAGGAACAAAAGAGAGTCCATAGGTGAAATATTAAAGTTAGTGAGGTGATTTTGGGGAGCCTGCGTGGCTCAGTCGGTTAAGCCTCTGACTTCGGCGCAGGTCAGATCTCACGTTCGTGGGTTCGAGCCCCACGTCAGGCTCTGTGCTGACAGCTAGCTCAGAGCCTGGAGCCTGCTTCCGGTTCTGTGTCTCCTTCTCTCTCCGCCCATCCCCCTTTCATGCTCTGTCTCTCTCTGTATCAAAAATAAATAAAAAACATTAAAAAAATAAAGTTAGTGAGATGATTTTGTAAGATTCCTGAGTGAAAAGCTGATAATAACAGTACTAAATTCTCCATTGCATTTCTGTATCTCAGCAATAGACATAAAACATAGTTTTAAAAATAATTCCTTTTATTCTGGCATCCATAAATATGAAGTATCAAAGGAAAGACCTCCTAAGAAAAGAACAGGAACTTTTGTAGAGAAAATTGTAAACCTTTATTAAAAGACACTAAAGACCTCCTGAATAGGTGTAGAAATAGGTCATGTTCATGTTCATGTTTTCGAAGACAAAATAAATAACAGAAGATGTCAGTGCTTCCCAAAGTGATTTAAGGATTCCATATAATTATTTAAAAATCTTCACAATATTTTTCTGTGATTGAAAAATGAGTTCTCATATTTATTTAGAAATACAAATGCCTACAAGCAGCCAAGATCCTGCAAAAGGAGAACAACGTGGGGTCTCCCCAAAGAATGAGAGATCAAAGAACCAAAGAGAGAGTCTGGAAACAAACACATTTGTGGTTGGAATTTGTTTTATGACCCAGTAGGCATTGCAGCTCAGTGAGGAAAGGAAAACACTTTCAACAAATGCCCAATCAATTGGTTAGCCATATGAAAAATATTTAACCACCTACTTCAACCTTACCAAAAAAAAGTATTTCCAAGTGGATTAAAGATGTAACCATGAGAGGAAAATCTATAAAACCTTAAAAGTTAATATAGGACAAAATAAATCACCCATAGACAAAGACCATATGATTTAACTCATCTGTGGAATTTAAGAAATGAAACAGATGAATGTAGGGGACGAGAAGGAAAATAAAATAATCTAAAAGCAGAGAGGGAGGCAAACTGTAAGAGACTCTTAAAAACAGAGAACAAACGGAAGGCTCCTGGAAGGGAGGTGGGTGGGGGAATGGCTAGTTGGGAGATGGGCATTATGGAGGGCACTCGTTGGGATGAGCACTGGGTGTCATATGTAAGTGATGAATCATGAAATTCTACTTCTGAAACCAAAACTATACTATATGTTGACTAACCTGAATTTAAATAATATCTTGGAAGTTTATAGGAGTTAACATAAGTGCTTGATCTCATTAGCAGTTAGGGAGATTAAAATTGAAAATGTATTGAGGTGCTGACGTATTATAAATTTGTATTGTATTGTATTGTATTGTATTATAAATTTCTGTATGGCCAGAAATCTAAGTCTGATAACACCGACTATTGGCAAAGGTTTTGCAGCTGTGGGAGGACTGGTGGAGACCTAAGTTAATTCCTTTGGAAAAGAGTTCGGCTTCTATAGTGAAGGTGAGTGCGAGCATCCCGTGACTCAGCAATTCAAGAGATGGAAAGTTGCCTAGTGCATCAGGAGACACGGGCCGGTTACAGGAGCACTGAACATATTAGTACTAAATTCTCAAACAACACAAACATCCATTGATGGTGGAATGGCTAAACTAGATCGAGAGAGAATTATACAACAGAATACACCGCAGTGAGAATGAATACATTGCAACTACACTCATGAGCTGGAGAGCTCTCTTAAATAAAACGTTGCTGCTCCATTTATACAAAGCTCCAAATAGGCAAAAGCTCTTTACCTATGAGTGGCAGATAGGGAGGGGCCCAAGGAAGACGTAGAAAATATCTTGATGTTCTGGTTTTTTCCTTGGATGGTGGGTATATGGGTGACAGTTTATTATTGTTATTATTTTAATTTTTAAATGTTTTACTTATTTATTTAATTAAAAAATTTTTTTTGAGAGAAAGAGAGACAGGGGAGGGGCAGAAAAAGAGAGAGATACAGAATCTGAAGCAGGATCCAGGCTCTGAGCTGTTAGCGCAGAGCCCGAAGTGGGGGGACGGGGGGGCGGGGGGGTTGGCCCTGGGAACCGTGAGATCATGACCTGAGTCAAAGCTGGCAAAGGCTCAACTGACTGAGTCACCCAGGAGCCCCATATTTTATTTATTTTTGAGGAAGAGACTGCGAATGGGGGATGGGTGGTAGGGGGAGGGGAGGGACAGAGGGTCAAAGCTGGCTCCACGCTGACAGCAGCGGATGCCAGGCTCAAACTCGGGAACCGGGAGCTCACGACCTGAGCTGACGTCCTATGCTTGACCAACTGAGCCACCTAGGTGCCCCTTAAAATTTTTTTTAATGTTTTATTTATTTTTGAGGGACTTTATTATTATTATTTTCTCAACTGTACATTTCTGTTTTCATGTTGGAATATTTAATGTACCGGATCATTTAAAAAATTAAAATCAACACATAAGCAGAAACAAAACCGAGAGGGAATTGGACTAGATGATACTGATGGATTTCTCCACTCTCATTCACTTGCACAAGAAGCATTCGGGGAACGCGGGCTAGATCCCGGGGATTCTGAGGGCCAGAGGACCCGGCCCAAGGTCACTGTGCGGTGCGGACCTGCCGAGGCCTCCGGCGCCTCCTGCGCGCCCAGTTCCCCGCTTTGGTGCGCGCCCTAGGCATCCACTTTGCACAAAACACAGCCCGTTCACCACCATCCACCAAAATCAGAACCAAAACGCAAAGCAATCTGCTTCCACCAAGAATTTAGAAACTTTACTGCACGACCTCTAGCAAGAAGTTCTGGTACTTTCTCCTCCTCTTTTCCTCTTCCTAATTTCTCTGCCCACCGTGGTCTTTTCCACTTTCGGGATCAACACAGATTCCTCCTTTTACACAACAGCTTTGTTTCCTTTTGTTCTTTCTGTTCCCCCATCGCTCAGGGACTCGACTCCCCGTGACGGAGCCCTTGCAGACAAGTCCCCGCACCCAGGCACGGGCTCGTGACTCCATTTTCTCCCCCGTGTTAGAAGACCCAGTGCACTCGCAGAGGGGCACATCCAGGGCTCCAGGAGCAACGGCAGGGAGCTGACCTTCAAGGACAAGGACGGGGTGCCCCCAAGCAGAGGACAAGACGCGTGTTTCTCCAGGAGTCTCAGAGCCTGGGTTCTTGTCCCCGCTGAGCAGCCATGTTGCCCTGAAACTGGGAACGTCAGTGCACCTTCTGGAATGCCGATCCAGTGCTTCCCCACTTCACTGTGTAAACAGATCACCTCGGAATCCCCTCAAAGTGCAGATCGTGGGGCGCCTGGGGGGCCAGTCGGTCAAGCGTCTCACATCAACTCAGGTCATGATCTCACAGTTCATGAGTTCAAGCCCCCCATCGGACTCTGCGCTGACAGCTCCGAGCCTGGAGCCTGCTTTGGATTCCGTGTCTCCCTCTCTCTCTGCCTCTCCCCACTCACACCCTCTCTGCCTCTCTCTATCTCAAAAATAAATAAACATTTAAAGATATTTTAAATTGCAGATCATGATACAGCAGGCCCGAGATTCTGCATGTCTAGCTGGCCACCAGGCAGCACCCACGCTGCAGATCCACGGGTCACATCTGACAAAGGGTTAGGATCTGGGTATGTAAAATGGACATAAAACCTCCAGGAGGATGTGGCAACTTAATACAATAATATTAATGGGGCGCCTGGGGGTTCAGTGAGTTGGGCTTCCGACTTCGGCTCGGGTTGTGGTCTCACCACTCGTGGGTTCGAGCCCCAAGTCAGGCTCTGTGCAAACAGCTCGGAGCCTGGAGCCTGCTTCGGGTTCCGTGTCTTTCTCTCTCTCTCTGGCCCTCCCCCACTCACACTCTATCTCTCTCTCAAAAATAAATAAATGTTTTAAAAAATTATATATATATATAAATACATATATATATATAATATTATATATATATATAAAAGAAAAAGTTGTGCTCCTTAAAAACGTAATGGATTGTAGAGATGGGCTGTTCCGAGGTCTGTCCGGTAAAGTGGGGGGGATCCCTGGATCTCCACTGCTGGGCCCCTGAAGAGGTGGCCACACCCAAGCTCAGCCCATCAGAAGTGCCAGCTGCCGTAGGCGGACACGCCAGCACCTCGACGGAGAGGTGTCTAGAGAAGAAAGAGAAGAGAACAAAGCCAGGATGTGGGGCAGCAGCCGGGGGACCTGTTCAGGTGCCCAGCGGCTTCCAGAGCTAATAAGGCGGGGGAAGGAAATCTGCAGAAACAGGAAGTCCTGCAAGAGAGCAAGGAAATGTACACATGCACACGGTCCAAACCCAGAGAGGGGCTCTAATGCAGGTTTCACATTTTCCTTAAAGGCTACAAACCAGTGAGCTCCGGGAAGCTCCCTGTGGAGACGGGCAGGCCCACGAGTGGGTAGATGGCGGTGGGGCAGGTGAGCTCAGGGCCCCTTGCTGTTGAACTCGGGACAGGCACGCTCCACCGCCCACAGCCGGCCTCTGAGGGTCTTTGCGGCTCCCAGGCCCTGCGTGTGCACGTCCCTCCCCGGCACGTTGCTCTCAGACGCTGCTTGATCTTGAGGAGGCAAGCAGCATGGTGGACACCAGACGGAAGGAGTTTAAAATGACTTGCCCAGGTCACAGTGGAGTTACTGGCAGAGCCGACCCCGCGTCTCCGGCTCCAGGATGTTGTCCATGAGCAACGGGGGCGCCTGGCTGGCTCAGTCAGTGGGGCATGAGACTCGATCTCAGGGTTGTGAGTTCGAGCCCCACGTTGTGGATAGAGGTTACTTAAAAAATAGATGAAATGTAATGAAATGTAATGTAATGTAATGTAATTAAAAAAATAAAAGATGGGGCACCTGAGTGCCTCAGTCGGTTAAGCATCCGACTTCAGCTCAGGGCATGATCTCACGGTTTGTGGGTTTGAGCCCCGCATCAGGCTCTGTGCTGACAGCTTGAAGCCTGGAGTCTGCTTCCGATTCTGTGTCTGTCTCTCTCTGTGCCCCTCCCCCACTTGTGCTCTGTCTCTCAACAACAAATACATGTTAAAAATTAACAAAAGAAAGAAAGAAAGAAGATGACCCAGGTGCCTGCTTAGGGAGTGGACAGGAGTATCAGGAACTGCCAGCACCTTGGGGGTGGGATGGTGGGGAGAGTAAAAAGAACAAGTATTCATTCATCACCAGCAAGGTATCCGGCTATCCTTACAGCTTCAAATAACGACTCTGTAGGTTTTTGGATGCTGTGTCACACAAAAGAAAGTGTCTGACAGATGTTTGGTTTTCTCCTCTATTGACCCATTTTATAGATTCTGAGAGTAGAAGCAACACAGGCTCAGTGGCGACTCAACCCCAGGTTCACTAGGCTCCACGTTCTGCCTTCTCTTCAGTGCACTGAGAAGCCGGAGATACTTCTGGAAAGGGTCTGGGCTGGGCTCACATGTTAGATGGAGGACTCCCGTTTATGAGTCATTCTGGAAGGTATTTGGGCAACAAAATTTCTAATATGCACCTATGACGGCCTCAAGAACTTTTCCGTTTATTGGTAAGAGAAGCATACTGAGTCGGATCAGATCCTCCAAAAATTCGTGTTCTTCCTGGAATCTCAGATGTGACCTTATTCAGATATGGGATCCTTGTGGTTTTAGTTAAGATGAGGTAATACTTGAGTAGGGTGGGCCTTTAATCCGAGAGGATTGCCAGGGCCCTGCCAGCATCTTGGTTTGGGGCTTTGGGATCCAGAAGCAGGAGAGGCTACATCTCTGCTGTTTTAAGCCACCCAGCTGTTAGTGACTTGTTCCTGCAGCCCTAGGAAACGGGTACAAAAAGCACCTGAGAACGTCACAGAGTGACTGATCTCAAAGCATTGCTGTCTCGCCTTGTATCAAATGAAGAACCTGGTTTCCAGCCATGAGGCTCGGGGAGGAAGGCTTCGCCAGTGGCAGGGGCGTGCCAGCCAAGGCCGGCGGTCATGCAGAGTTCCCATCCCGGCTGTGTGGACGGCGCCCACGCACGCTGCCTACGCTCCTTCCGCACAGACAGCTCAGAGCAAAAGCACAGTCTACTTGGCGGGCTATGCCTCAGCCTCTTGTGCAGCACTGCCCGCCCCTGGATGGTGGCTAGGGCAGCCGGGCGCTCTGCTCAGCAGCCTCCTCAAGTACCAGCGTGAGGTGCCAGCTGCCTAGGGATGGCACGTTCTGGGCGTTTTCAACTGCATCTGGAGAGAATTAGATCCATCTCATCCTTTGGCCATGCAGGCATCAACTTCTTTTTTTTTTTTTTTAATTTTTTTTTAATGTTTTATTTATTTTTGATACAGAGAGAGACAGAGCATGAGAGGGGGAGGGGCAGAGAGAGAAGGAGACACAGAACCAGAAGCAGGCTCCAGGCTCTGCGCTAGCTGTCAGCACAGAGCCTGACGCGGGGCTCGAACCCACGAACGTGAGATCTGACCTGAGCCGAAGTCAGAGGCTTAACCGACTGAGCCACCCAGGCGCCCCTCAATTTCTTTTTTTTAAAGTTTCTTTATTTTGAGAGAGAGAGGTGGGGTGGGGGTGGGGAGAATCACAAGCAGTCTCCTCTCTGTCAGTGCAGAGCCCCATACAGGGCTCCATGTCACCAACAGACATTAACTCTTCAACATTGTTTATCTTTCATAAATAAAGAACAGCTATAAAATAAATAACAAACAGTTGCAATTCTCACACATTCAAAATCAGTGTTTCTCAATCTTGGCAGTTTATAGAATTATGGGAGTTTAAAAAACATCACTGTCAGGGGCCACAGGAGACTGATGAAATCTGAATCTCAGTGTTTTGCAAGTCCCTTCATGTGATCGCCACTGTTCTAGATGTTTTGCTACTGGAAATGCAGTCCATGCACCAAAGCACTGACATCACCTAGGAGCTCATTAAAAGGGGCGCCTGGGTGGCTCAGTCGGTTAAGCCTCCGACTTCGGCTCAGGTCAGATCTCATGTTCGTGGGTTCGAGCCCCGCGTCAGGCTCTGTGCTGACAGCTAGCTCAGAGCCTGGAGCCTGTTTCAGATTCTGTGTCTCCTTCTCTCTCTGCCCCTCCCCCTCTCATGCTCTGTCTCTTCTGTATCAAAAATAAATAAAACATTAAAAAAA